>NW_021704169.1:19125-26526 GCF_003719485.1 Trypanosoma conorhini | reverse complement strand
AAGGAGGGCCTACAAGAGGGGCGGGATGCCTCAAGCCGCAACGGCCCAAGCAAGGAAGAACAGAAATAAAGGAAACAGGCGCCGACCTGTCCTCCTTCCTTCGCTTTGTATTGTAAAAAGGCGCAAGCAAAACATGCACACCTTCACACCCTCATCCCCACATCCACTTAAGCTCGCGCGTAATTGTGCTAAATTTTCATCGTTTTCCACTTATTGCGTTGCCGTACGTCTCCCAATCACCCCCGATCCCCCTCTTTTTCTCTCTCTTCCCCCCCGACAGACCCCTGACAACAAGGCAGGCAGACATGCACACCTGCGTGGAAGGGCGCGGGCCGTAGACGGGAAAGCGCAAACACGAAGTGAAGGCCTAGGGGGTAAAGGACGGCAAATAATAATGAGAGAAATACAAATTAAACAAAAAAAATATCAACTAAGCAGGAAAACAAAGACAACCTTCAACGCCCCCAAGAAAGCAACTACAAGGAAAATACACACGCAAAACAGAAACACATTAACCATGCACACACAATCTTTGAATCCCATAGTTCGTCTTCTAAATTTTCCAGGCGTAGAGAGACGACGTGCATGCATGTCTACCCTACAAATTAGACTCAAATGAGTCGCCTGGGGTGACCTCACCACGGAGGTTGCGCGGCATCATTTTTCTCACGGCGGCCGGCGAGAGACCCTTTCCAAACAAATACATCAGCTTCGTTTCCGCCGCGGACGTCGTCATGTACAGATAGATGAGGTCTGGCGAGATTTTGCGCAGTCGGCGAACCTCCGTGGGTGAGAGGCTTCCGTAGGGCTCCACCGTTGTCACGCAGAGGACAATATCATTTGCCTTGGCGACATTTGCCAGCTCCTGCAGCGCCAGGGAGACCGCGCTGTCCGTGGCCCCAACGCCGTTGATCTCAAACAGCACGGCATCCATCAACTTCCGTGGCCGCCGGGGTGCGTTGGTGGCGGCAGAACTTTTTTCCTGGCCGCCCTCAACGCCAGCGTCCTCCCGCCCTGTGCCCTCGGGACCCGGCTCACGCCCGGCTTTAGCCTCGGCGTTTTTGGTGGGGGATTCCTCTGGCGCGGCGGGAAGCTCGTCCTCCGTCAGCAGCTGCTTCAGCAGCTTCATGTCGCAGTCTGCGTGGAGCGCGAAGACCACCACGCTTCCGCACATGTTGGACCGCACCCGCAGAGGCCCACTTGGCTGCGGCAGCAGCAGGTGCTCGCGGAGGTGGAAGCCTGTCGACTCCACCACCCCCAGCGGAGGGAAGTTCGGGGTGCAGAAGGCACCAAATGTGTGGTGCAGCTTCGTGCAGCAGTTGCCACGCAGCAGACAATCATTGAAGAAAATGCACACCTCGCGGATGGTGGGGTTGGAGGCCAACATAAGGCCAATCACCATATTTCGCCGGGCGTCTGTGTAGGGCTCAAACAACGGCACCATGGAGCCCGTCAAGATGACGGGTTTGGCGAGATTCATCAGGAGGAAGCTCAGTGCGCTGGCGCTGTAGTGCATCGTGTCCGTCCCGTGCAAAACCAGGAAACCGTCGTACTCTTCGTGGTAGTGGGCCACGTCCCCGGCAATGCGCAGGTACTCGCGCGCCCCCATGTCGCTGCTGTCGAGCAGCTCATCATATTCAATAACGTCAAACGGGGCAATTTCCGGCCGCTGCTGCAGCTCCCCCATCCCTCGCACCGCCTGCGTCAGGTACCCCTTGGACGGCTCCAGCACGCCGGACGGCGACCGCGCCATGCCGATCGTCCCGCCCACGTAGAGCACGAGCACGCGCCGGTCCCTGCGCGGGAAGAGGTCGTCCGTGTGGCGCCCCTCGCTCCCGGCGCTGTACGAGGTGTAGAGAATGGGGCTCTTGGGCCTCGTCGGCGTCTGCTCTGCCGACATGGGCCGCTGGTTTTCCCTCCCCGTCTCACGCATCGCGGAGTCACGCTGCTCCTGCACTTTCACGAATGGCTTTCTTCCCGACCCACACACACACGCAGAAACACGCGGAAGGACGGACGGCGGGGCACGCGGTCACCGTCACGAGCAACGACAGCCGCGCAAAGAGACGAGCAGGGAAGCAAAAAGAAAAAAAAAAGAAACGAAAAAAGAAACAAAAACAAAAGCAAGCGTTAAAAGACACGCGCAGCGAAGACAGTGATCACTCGTCCAGAAGCGAACAAATAAACAACAACAAAAAAAAAGGAACCCCGCGCCACTTCAGCGCACAAGGCGACGACGGAGGCCATCGCCATGCATGTAATATATCTGCTTTTTTTTTATTCAAATAATAAATAACGCAAAAAAAAAAACATTCAAAACAAATCATGCTGTGTGCGTGCGCAGTCCGCCGAGCTGGAGCGTCCATGCGCCTAGTCGAAGAGGCCGAAGCCCATGTCGTCGTCCTCCTCCTCCTCCTCTTCCTTCTTGGCCTCGGCGGCGGGGGCGGCGGCGGCGGCACCACCGGCAGCAGCAGCGCCACCGGCGGCGGCAGGGGCGGCGCCACCGGCGAAGCTCACGTTGGCGAGCACCTCGTTGACGTTAACGGTCCGGAGCAGGCTGGCGAAGGCGGAGGCCATCCCTTTGCTCACCTCGACGCCGGCGGCCTTCGTCACCTTCAGCAGGCTCTCGACGTCGGTCTTACCACCGTCGGCGAGGAGGAGCGCGGCGTAGGTGCATGCGAGCTGCTGCGTGCTGGACATTTCTCTGGCGAGAGGGAGAGCGCTGTGGCGGGGCGAGTGACGTTCACACTGTCGGTGCGGCAGGGAGGGCGGAGAGAAGAGAGAAATTGCGCAGCGAAGGCCGCTTCTGACGGCTGCAGCGGGCAAGCGTCAAACGGAGACAGGGCAGAAACGCGCAAAGACGACAAGGAAATAGAGAGGGATAAGAAAAAAAAAAAGGGGGCGTAAAAATGGCCGATGCATGGCAGCGGCTGCCCCTGCCGCGTTATTGCAGCCAGGCAGAAACGCGTGCGGCGCCATCGAACAAACAAACAAAAGAAAACACACCCACATCCACGTGGACGGCCACGACAGTGAATTCAGGCGCAGGCCGGTGCCCGCGCGTCGGCTCGCACTGCTCCATCGTTGCCTGCGACGCTTCCCCACGCGGGTGGCGGGGCCTCCAGCACCTCCGGTGCCGCACCCGCCGCGTAGCAAAGGGTGTAGCGCCAGGCATGCAAGCAAATGCCGTGCGAGAGGAGACTCTCTGCATCCCCCGCCTCGTCCTGCGGCGCTTCTCGCAACAGAGCTGACGGAGTGCCAGCAGCGAGGCGGTTGTACTTCGTGTCCCCGCAGACAGGGTGGCCCACGGAGGCCAAATGGACACGCACCTGGTGCGTGCGACCCGTGAGCAGCAGACACTCCACCACGGACTCGTCACTGGCGGCGTCGTATGCGAGCAGGCGAAGAAGCGTAACCGCCGGTTTCAAACTTTCCTTCAGTCGCTGCGTCTGAAGCTCCGCGGCGGCCCCGTCCGGGCGCCTGCAGGCATCACTACCCATTCCCGCATCGCTTGCTTCCGTTGCGCGGCCGCCGACGGTCAACTGCCGCATGCGTTCATGCTTGGCCTCCAAAGCAGCGGCGTCACAGTGGGCGCCGCGCTTTCGCCCCGCCGCCTGCCTCTTTGCCGCCGCTGCGCCCTGCGGTTGCAGCTTTTCGCGCGCCCCCCGCGCCTCCAGCCACGACCGCGTGAGCGCGCCGTCGGGGCACCAGTAGAGGCTCTCGTGGTACGACAGGCACCCGATTGGCCGCTCCACACGTAACCAGCACCGGGCCTCGTCGCCGTCGTCGTCGTCGCAGTCCCCCGAGCCGGCACGGAGCGCTTGCGACAGACAGCGAGGGAGGGAGGAGGCGCAGCTGCAGTGATGTTGTGTTGCGGCAAGTGCGGCGACGTCAAAGCGGCCATGCACGCGGGCGAGGTACTGCTTTGTGCAGCCAACCCCCGGCGCGGCTGCGTCCGTGTCGTCGGCGGGCCCCTTCTGCGCCAGCAGCTCGGCTGTCGCACGGGCGCTGGCGGAGTCGAGGCCGAAGAGCAGCACACCGCTGGTGGCGGTGTCGAGGCGGTGGACGACGAAGGCCTTCAGCCCGTGCGCGGGCTGCCGCGTCAGCAGCGACCGCAGCTCCTCCCACGCGTCACGGGCCACGTAGCCGTCGCCCACCCACACCCGGATAAGCTCAAAGCCGTACCGCTTGTGACGGATTGCCACGCATTCCACGCCGGCCGCTGGTGGCGGCCGCATCTGTGCCACGTCCTCCTCGCCTTCCAGCGGCACGGCGCAGTAGCGGTGGGCGTCGACGCCGCCAAAAACGTCCTCCAGGATGGCTGTCACGGAGTTCTTGCGGCAGCGACCGGAGGGATGCACCGGGAGGCCGTGCGGCTTGCGAACAACCAGCAGCCGACGGGGAGGGGAACCGCGTGGGACGTGGTCGTAGCGGAGAAGCTGCAGGGGGTCTCCGTACGGCATCGGCGCCTCGCGACGCAGCACACGGTGCAAGATGACGTCCTTCTGCCGCAGCAGGAGGCGTGGCGCCAGGGCGGCCAGCAGCGCCCGCGCGGCCGCCGCGTCCGGGCCCGTCCCCACGATTTCTGCGGGTGGCTCCCCGCTCGCCTCGGCGCCTGCGGCGGCGCACAGGGGCAGGCGCAGGCGGCGCAGCTCCTCGGCGTAGGCGTCACCGGCGGCGCGGCACTCCGCCTCCCGCCCACGCAGCCAAAGAAGGCCGCCGCGGAGCTCCTCCACGTACGCAGGGATCGTGATGCGGGGATCGAGGCTCGCCCGCGGCCGCGTGTTGCCCGCCGAGACGGGCGGGATGTACGCAAACTCCTTCGCGAACACCGTCAGTAGCGGGAGCCCGAGCCAACGCCCCTTCACGGGCGCGCTGAAGGTGAAGGTGTACGGCACCACCGCCAGGACACGCACGCACGCCGCACCGTTGGCCGCCACCGCATCCTCCCCGCCGCCGCCGCCGCCGCTACTGCCGTTATTATTGTTATTGCTGCTGCTGCTGTCGTCGCGGGGACACGCGGCCTCCACGAAGAGGGGGTGGCGGTCGCCGGGGGAGTGTGCGTCCTCGTCGTCGTTGTCCGGCGGTCGCATGGCTGCCCTCCCACCCCTTTTTCTTCAAATTTTGACACGCAGCGACGCCCGCAAGAAAGGAGAAACGAAGAAGGGGACTAGAAACACACAACACACAAATCCAACACGTGACATCGGGGCGTCAAAGAAACAAACAAACAAACAACAACGATGTGTAGAGTGAATTAAAATGCGCACGCGCAAACGGCTGCTTGCAGGTGTCCAGACGCAGTGGCGGAGTGCGCCGCCCTCCGCCTGTAGCACCCCCAGCGGCTCTCACCAGACAACACTACAAAGTAGGCACGAAACACACACACACACAGACATAGGCATGAACGCGAATAAAAACTAAAGGTGGAACGGAGGCAAAGCAAAGCAAAGCAAAGCAAAGCAGAGGGTCAAGTCCGTTCCACGGACGCGTCGGCCGCAGGGGACACAACCTTTGGACCTCCCCCTTCCCTGTGCCACAGTCACCGCAAATTATGCGCCAGCTCCTCCTCCGCAGCACTCCGCAGCAGCTTCCCCACGTTACGCCGCATCATCAGCACCGCCACATCCGTCAGAATGAAGAGAGCGCCCAGCACAGCCACAGCCAGAATCAGTTTTATATTGGCCTCGCAGCGAAGAGTATTTGGGTTGTACCGGTACGGAAGAAAGCGACCGCAATTGGGTGAGATGCCGCAGCGGTTGATACTCTCAAAGTAGAATTCGCCCTTCCCACACTTCTTCGGCAGGGCACACGCCATGGATTCCTTGCGTGACGCATTCATTCCCGGGATGCGGCCATCCGAGTTGAAATTCGACGCCGCCATTTTTACTACCGGCATCCCAAATGTCGGCATCTCCGGGTCAGAGTTGCGTGAGAAGTAAATAGCCAGGTCCCGCAGGAAGAGCACCCCAATCACCACTTTTGGCAACGGCGCGCCGTCATTGGACTTTTCCAGCGCGGCGCTTAAGGAACCGGAGGAGTTGAGGCGCAAATACCCCTCCGCATCGACCATCTGGTTGAGGTCGACAAAGATGGCGGAGTCCACAAAGTGTATTTGGGTGCTCTCGATGCAGACTTTGACGACAATTTTCAACACCGGCAAGAAGCCCCTGAGCCCGTTGGGCAACCGGCAGACAAGCTGCTCCTCCTCCGCCATCCCGCCGCCTGCCGCGTCCTTGCTGAAGTAGCAGAGGCCAGCATCGCGCAGCGTCTTTCCCGAGTGGGGCTCGCTGACAATCCACCCAGAGATGCCAATGAGCGCCTCACGAGGGAAGCGGATGCCGTCGACGGACTCTGTCATGCTTATCTCCGCCTGCAGCAGCCCCACCAGGGTGCTGTCGTCGAGCTCGCTGACGACGTTGGACACGGGAACCTCACAGAAGAACAGTTCCACAGGGAATATGAGGCCGCCTTGATCAATTGCGTACGGCACCTGGTTTATTTGCCACACTTGGCAGTCAAACACTGAGTTTCGTGAAAAGCGCGGCAACGGCCCCTCGTACTGCGTTATCGTGCGTGAGGGGACATCCAGCACATACGACACGTAGCCTTCCCCGCAGCAGGGCGAACCCACGTGCAGCCCCAGCACGGGTGGGGCACTGGTGCCGTCACCGCTCGGCTCCTCGTCGTCTCCCTTGAAGCACCAGCCTCCGTTGACGCAGCTCTTCACGCAGTCGCTCACCGACACCGCGACGAGGAGGAGGGGGTCAAAGCTGCGGCTGATGCCCGGCGGGGCGCGGAGATCGACGAGGAGCGGGTCGCGCTGCAGCCGACCCACGCCGTTGGCGCACCGACTCTCTTTCACCTCGCTACCTAAACGCGTGTCGTTGCAATACACACGCTCCTCTGAGACAATTCTACCCTTCATCACAGAGAGCCTATAGACAACCTTCGCTCCCACGCCTGCCTCGGTGCCCGGCAGCGTCAGTGTGAGGGCGGCGAGCAAGACCAGAAGCAGCACAACACCCAACCTCAAAGTCTGTGGTGCCCCCCGTTTTCCCATCCTCTGCCCTGCATCTATAGACATGGGAGACACACGCCAGGCACAACAGCAAGTATATACGTCTATTTTTTTTTTGGCGTGTGTGGCCTCTCCGTTTTCCTTTTGTTTTCACCCTACTCCTCCACCTCGAGGCGTGTGGCACTCCCCAGAAAGTGTTGTGAGAGCATAAACGGATAAACAACATCAACCAAAGAAGAGGTTAAAGCACGAGCCACAAAGCGCTGCTGCATGAGTAGCGTAGCTGCACCGGACACGTGCATGGGGCGCGTGCGCAGGTGCAAGAGAGGGAATAAGAGAGAGAGAGAGAGAGAGAGAGAGAGAGAGAGAGAGAGAGAGGA
>NW_021704169.1:0-18978 GCF_003719485.1 Trypanosoma conorhini | reverse complement strand
AGAGAGAGAGGGTCGAGAGGAAATCTCGCTCCTTTTCCCGCCGTGAGTGTGGACGCCTCTCCGCCGGCACCTGTCAGAGGCGCACACACGCACAATGAAGACAAAATGAGGCGAGACGTACACAGAGAGCTGGAGAGAGGGGGAGTGGGCTTACGGCCACAACAACACTGGTTGTGGCGGCAGACGGACTGGCGGGCCAGGTCATTAAAAACACACGAGCACAGGCGATAGCAAAGAAGAGGGACGGGGGAGTCAGCCACCAGTTTCCTGCAGACACGTACACAGAGAGAAAGGAAGCTCAAAAAAAAAATAAGTGAGAAACAATCAACAAACAAGAAGCATCCAAGGTCAGTACTGCCACGAAAAAAAGTTTGCCCATGCACGCGCGCAGACACGCAAGGCCACTTAATATGCCTACTTTCCCAACATTGCAGGGCAGCAGCAACAAAGACGACGACGACGACACAGCGGCGCCCTCCCCACCCAACTGGGGTCCTTCTCTTCACACGTTGGATTCGCTGCTCATTTCTCAAGCTAGCGGCGAGGTGGGCCCAGGTGTCGTACACCTCTCCTCCTCCATTTGCACAACATCCCGCAGGGAAAGACGCCGCACCGTCGCCTTGGCCACCTCCAGCTCACGTGACAGCAGGGCCAGCTCCCCTCGCTGGACCTGCAGTTGCTGCTCCCTGCTCGCCAACTCCTCCGTGAGACGCGCCACCGTGGCCTCCAACAGCGGCACCAACTCCAGCTGCGAAACGGCCGTGCCACCCATCACGGCAGCACCACCAATTTCCCCCGCATTGGGTGCGTCTCCCCCCACCGCGGCCGGCCGCTCGCTCACCGCTTCCTCCTTCTTCCCTCCTCCTCCCTCGTGGGGTGCTCGCTGAGGTGCGGCCGCCACCATGGCAGGGGCAGGACCCGCGCAGCCGCCGCTCGTGTGCGATGTCGCCCCCTCCCCCGCCTTTTCGTCAAGGTGCAGCGGGACGACGTTCAGGAGCGGCTTGCGCAACGACGGAATGACGGTGACCTTCTTGGCGAACTCAAACTCCTTCGGCACTGTGACGAAATTCTTCCAGGTTCCCGCCCTGTTGCCCTCCAGTCGCCTCTCTGCCTCCACGCGCAGCTGCCGCGCCTCCTCCATGCGCTCCAGGTGGGCGGCGACACTCGGGTCCTCGCACAAGTTTGACGCGGCGTGCGCGGAGCTCGGCCGACGCTGTAGGCTCCTCGAGGTTGCCAGATGCGGTTGAAATGAACACTCGCCAAGGCTGTCGCGCAGAAACTCCTGCTGCAGCCGTTGAAGCGACCGCTCCCGACCCTCCAGCCACAGCTGTGACTTGGCATACATGGCGTCGGGCCTTGTCACGTAGTACCGACCGGCGGCCCACAGTTGGGCGTTTAAAAAGCGCTCTTCCTCTGCGATCCATGCATGAATGTTTTTGTGGTTGCCGCTGAGCGCCACAGCTGGACCGCTGGAGGCCCGACGGAGTGTGGCCCCGCCGTGCGCTTCCGCCGCCGCGCCACGGGAAACCGCCTGAGACTTCCGCCTTCCGGGCATGACGGCTGCGGCACCAGGCGGAGGGCTCAGCTCGCGCAGCCACTGAAGCCGTCCTTCCTCACCCGCAGCTTTAGCCGATCCCCAGCGCCGCGGGCCCTTGTCACGTCCACCGTCCGCGCAGCCCGTTTTCCTCCGCGTAGGCGAAACGGCGGCGACGCAAAGCGGCGACAGGACCTCGCCAGGTGCCGCACCGCTCGGCCGCACAGGCAGCGGCGAAGCGGCCTCCGCCTCCGCCGCATTCGGCTGTGCGGCGGTCTTCAACGCCTCCGGGCTGCCTCCGGCGGGGCTTGTGGGCGGCTTTGTGCTGGCTGCCGCACTGCCGTCCAGAAACCGGCGGTGTTCCTCAAGACGGGTCCGATGGCGCGCGATCACGTCGTCCACGTCCATTACTCACAGACTTCGCTAACGATAATAAAATGCGCAACGCCGCGTCAACTCCTTCCCCCTCCCCTTTTCGTGGCCCTGCACAGCACAGCCCCACACCCCCCGCGGTGCCGGCAAGAGGAAGATGAAGGAAAAAAAAGAAAGCGAGGGGGTTCCCGCAAGCGTCCGCGCGCGTGTGCAGCAAGGCACTGGCGCACCGGAAACACGGGCGTGCCCGCAGAGTAAAGAGACTGAGGCAGCACTTCGCCTCTACGGCGGGGCGTCGCGCAGAGACATATATCAGAAACATGAAAAACAAAACTAAAATAAAAAGCAAAATACACATTGCGGGTTGCGGCCCGCAGAAGTGAGGGGCCTATTGGCTTGCACACGAGGTACGCCGCAGTCAGCAGCTCCTGCGCACTACACCCGGTAATAAGAATTATGCACTCGCCGCCTTTCCTCCCCCCCAAAGGGCCGCAGAGTATATATAAACATGCGACTGACAGCCCGCTCTCCCCCAGCACAAACACGCACAGGCACACACAAGCTTGGAAGAACTGTGGAGACGTCGAAAGAAAAAAAAAAAACTAGCCGTCGCGTTTCTACAGTGAAAACAGAAGAAAAAAACAAAACCAAAAAAAAAACGCGTCGTAGACTTTTTTTTTCTTCTTGTCGAACGCGGGTTGACAGTGGGTATGGGTATATCCCGCCCATTGCTGCCTTCTATATGCAAACACAATCAGCACCCCGCCTCCGCAGAACTCGGGCTTGCGCTGCCCCCCCCCCCCAAGAGAGCGGCTCACTCCACGCAAAAATCTGCTGCTCCCGCATCGAAGCCGTTCACGCCAGAGAGCAAGATAGATGGATAGAGAGAGAGAGAAGGTGTGGCTACAAAGCAACGCGTTCTCAGAAGGGACAGACGTAGCTGGCCAAACGCATCAGCAGGGGCCGCTTGGAGTGTGGCACAGGTGTGACGAGTACGCCATCGGGGTGCTTTGACGGATCAATTTGGCCCTCATCCTCGTCCGTCTCGACCTCGTCATTGCGAGCTCTGCGGACGCTGTTGCGTCGCCCGCGACTTTCCTCGCCGGTGCTGTAGTAGCACAAGAAATCCAGCACGTGGCTCTCCTTCGCCGCCAGGCACTCCTCAATGATGGCATCCGTGTGGTTGGCTCCGGGCACCAAAATGTACTCAATATCCACCGGCCGTGCCTGACAGCTGCCGGTGCCTTGGCCGCCGTCCGTGTACTGCTCGGCCAAGCGTGCACGCTGGGCGTTGCGCATCACGAAGGCGAGATTTGCCGACTCCGACACAGGGGCGCTGCAGTCCGCGTCCCCGTGAATAAAGTGCATGCGTTGGGGGAGAAAATCAAAGATGTTTTTGGGCAGCACCTCCCCTGTGGCGCCGCAGCGTCGCTCATCAAAGTACGCCGTCGGCGAGAAGCGGGGCAGGCGGGAGCGGCCCCCGGCGATCTGGTACAGCACGCTGCGGTAGAGCCCTCGGCGGTCAAAGTGCCTCACCAGACCGCGAATATTATAAATGCCGCTCAGCCCAACGTATTGGCGAATGGAGGCGCGGGGGTTGTAGCGGGGGACGTTGTACGCGGCGGTGCTCGGTGGGGTGCCACCGGCGACGGCGTGCGCGCTCAGCTGCGCCTGCGAAAGCAGCGACATCATCGTGAGGTGGGCGCCCGCCGACTGTCCGACGAGCGTGACGTCCGCGACGTCCCCACCGTAGCGCTCGGCGTTTTGTAGCACCCACCCCACGGCGTCTGAGACGTCCAGCACCATCCCCTCCATGTCCGTCTGCGGGAAGTTGCGGTAGTCGGGGCAGAACACAACGTACCCGCGTGCGGCAAGAAGTGGAGCCAAGAGAAAGTTCCAGAAGGAGAAGCCGACAATCCACGCGCCGCCCACAACTGAGATCACAATAGGGAACTTTTTGCGCTGCAGCCTCGACCGCGACGAGATCATTCGCTCCTGCTCCATCATGCGAAAGAGCGAGTCGAGGGGCACCGGCAGGTAAATATCGAGCGTGGCGCGGTTATGAAGATTTTTCCGGTCCTCCTCGTCCTCGTCGTCGTCGGACTCGCCTGTTGAGGTGGGCTCCACCGCCGCACTCGGCGGCGCGTCGGGGTTTTTTTGCTCCCCCGCCGGCTCGACGGTGCCACCCGCCGCGTCATCCGCGGCGGCGGCGGCGGCGGCGGCGGCGGCGTAGTAGTTTTGAATAAACGCCACGGTGTTACTGAAGGAGCCGATGCTCTGCATCATCGCGTCTTCCTCCACGGCCCCTGGCGCCGACGTCAGCGAGGACGACCCCAGCGGCAGCCCCATCATCAACCGACCGTCGGCGGGGTTTAGTGTGGAGGCCAGCAGCTCCACGGCGTCCATGTCAGGGTCTGTGCGCCGCCGAGGGGCGGTCGGCGACGCCTCGCCGCGTTCCGCATTGCGCTTCGCCGGGGGAATACGTGCCACCTGTTGGAGGAATATCTGCAGGTTGCGTTGCCTGGTTCGCTTGGAGGAGCGGTAGGAGACACGGCGGATGATGCTCGGCGACAAAAAGTGCTTCACCATGTGCGGGAGGAAGTAGCCGAGGTCGAGCACCGCGAAGGTGACTAGGCGAATGGCCATGAACATCCACTGGACGCCGAGGCCCATTGCCGCAAGCAGCTGCGCCGTGACGCTGATGATCCATAGGATCTGCTGAATTACATACTTAATCATTGTGGTTCCGTGCGTGCCCACCCTCACAACCATTCACACACACACACACACACACACGCGCACACCCAGGGAAGGGGCCGTTGCAAAAGAAACTATATATATATATATATATATATGTGCTTTTTATCACCTCTTTGCCTTCCCCCCTCGTTGCAGGGCCACCTCCGGCCTGGGCCACGGGAGCAAGAACAAGCGGGAAAAGCGGCAGAGGGAAAACCGGACGACTTCGTGCGTGGCAGCAAAATGACGGCGAGAGTGAGAGGGAAGGGAGGACACAGTGAAAGCGAGAAATACAATAGTCCCCGCACGTAGCAATTATCCTCCCCCAGTCAAAAAGTATATATTTAGGACCAGCGGCAAATTCTTCAGGGTCCACATTAATAGCATTGCCTCAAAGCAAAAAAGAAACAAAAAAAAAGCCAAAGCCGTCTCACTTGTGATGGGCAGCAGTGGCTAGGTCCCATAAGTGCAGAAAATACACGCCCTGTACGGCAGTCACGGCGAGAGGGGGAACGCGGCAACTGGGGCCGGCTTGCGTACCTGCAGCCACTTTCACCGCCGTGGACGTCGTGCCGGTTCCCGTAGCCGCGGTGCTTCTTCCTGCCTCTACGTTGGTGGTTGTGGGGGTCATCGTCGACGTCGCTGTTGTGCATTTCTTCTTTCTCACCGGAGTCGGGGGTCCCGCCGACGCACCCGCCTCTTGCCAGGCGGCAATGTTTTCGTTCTCCGCCGCAACGGTGTCCATGAGGCACGCGTGCTGGCGTGGCGGTGAGATCTCCTCGAAGGCCGCCCCGCACGCGGCGCAGGCGCTTGGGTGGCCCGTCACAACATCTCGCGCGGCGCAGGCCCCACAGGAGCTGCAGAAGAACGCCGTGACGGGACGCAGCACATGTGCCACAACGCACTCCACGTTGTCTGGCGCGTACGCCACGTGGCAGCGGGCGCCAAGGCCAAGGTCCACCAGGGGCGGGGAGCCACCTCCACGCCGGACACCGTTCTTGGGGCCCTCAAGCTGAGCCGTTCGTCCCTGCAACACCGCCTGGCGGATTCGCCCGGCGATGGCGCCTGCACTACTCTCGGCGACAGCCGAGCCTTCCGTGGAGAGCGGTGGCCTGCGGCGGCCGCGTGTGCCGTTGGCTCGGCCATGCAGGCTTGGCGCAATCTGCCGCGTGCGGCTCACGGCTCCCCCGTCGCTTGCGCCACGCGACCCCCGGCGACGAGACGGAGGGGCGCGGCCCTGCGGCTGATTCACCCCAATAAGCGTCGGCTTCAACGGGTTCTCCTTCCGCGTGTACTCGCAGGGCTGACCAGACAACCTCGCGTCAAAGTTGATGAACTGCGTCGTTGTCCCCGTCATCGCTGCGGAGGTGCGCCCGGAGGGCACGACGCCACTCCCCACAGACTCCCGCCTTTCATCCGCAGCCCCTGGCACGGGGAGAAGTCCCTGCGGGGTGACCGGCTGCCAGGTGCCCCGCAGTCGCACGGGAGCCCCACGCTCGTCCCACTCGATCACCTCACTACTGCCCATCCCCAGTACACTTCCCCCGTTGCTTTCTGCGTCGGCTGTGGCACACGCCGCCACCTCGGCGAGGAGGACGGGGTAGAGCGTGCGCTCTGCCTGCGATACACGCTGACTGACGTCCACGACCACGGCGCCCTCCTCGCCATCTTCTATCGCACCAGCGACACTGCACTCTTCCTCCTCCTCCTCGCCGGAGGCGGGGGTAGTCGCACGGCACCACGGCTCCCGCTCTACCGTCCCCGGCGATGCCGCGTAGTAGCCGTCGTACCACGCCGGAAGCCCCTCCGGCCCGGTCATGCCGCCGGTCGTGTCATTTCCCCCAGTGCCGACCGACCTCGACGTCGACAGCAGCCCCGACCCCGTGAAGGGGGCATGCACGTCCACAGGAGGAGCGGAGGACGACGGTGGCCACCCGTCCCCTCCTTCCCCCCGCTGCTGCCGGTTCTGCCGGCGCACGTCCTCGCGAAGCATCGAGCGCTTCACCTCCGCGCGGGTTGCGCGTGACTCCTTGAGGGCCCCTTGCCGCAGCGCCTCCAGCGCCACGTCAAGATTGCGCAGTCCATCCCGCCCTCTGCTGTACATTTGCACCGCGGCCAGCGTGGGGTGGAGTCGAACACGCTGCAGCGATGCCCCCTCCCTTCCGCCACCGCAATGGCCCCCTTTTCCCGTTGCCTGCTACGCTACCGCCTTCGCTGGACGCAACGTCGAGGGAGGAACAGACACGCATCCCTGCGGAGAGGTCGCAAACTCCCTCACTCCCTCCCTTATTTATCATAGACCGCGACTCCCGTGGAGAGTTCGCGGCAAATCCAATCACGTGCAGTGGCCGTCAACGGCAGACGCGTGCGCCGCACGCCACCACCCCAAATTTTTCGCAGTCCCGCGCGCGCGTGTGCCGCGCCTTGGACAAACCTCGCCAGTGGCGGGGGAAAAAAAATAAAATAAATATATCAAATACATGCGCCCGCCTAGAGTAGGCAATGAAAGTGTAGGGGGCAAGCGAGGCAGGAAAAAAATGTGTCCGGAAAGGACATGTCCCCATCCCTCCCGCTCTTATCCTCACAAAGAGCCACGAGACGTGGGGGCGTGCGTGGGTTTTTCTTCCCTTAGGGTTTATGCACCCACCGACCGCACGGCTCGACCCCCTCCCACCCACTGACGCGCATGCACACCCAACGACGCGTGCAAAACGCCTTTTTTCCCCCTTTTTTTGGCCCCGCAGTACTGGGCGCCTTGGGGGCCGACAACGTGGCGGTCATGAAGGCCCTGCAGCCGCTGAACCCCCTGCCGCGTGGAGGGCACTGATGGCAGCAGCAGCAGCATCGGCGGCTGCAGGAGGAGTATCGTAGGAAGCCGGGGCAGGAGGGTGGACAGAAACAACAAAAAAAAAAGACTGCACTCGTTCCTTTCCAACGGGGCACATTTACAACGAAGAACGAGGACAAAAAAAAAGGAATAAAAAAACAACAACAACGGCAAGTAAAATGGAGCGCACCATTAGGCTACGAAGAGCCTCAGTTGTCCGCACACCTCTTTTTTCCCCCTTCCTTCTCCCCACGAGTCTCTCTCTACATGGCAGCGAAAGAGACAGGGGGGGGAACGTACCAAACACGATGGAATAATAACGGGGGGAAAAAATTGCCGATATAAACTACATTGCTTACATCAAAACGATGCGACGAGTTGGTTCAGAGCTCGGTCGCGACGCACTCCTCGCCGCCTTCCCAGATGCGGTAGCGCAGCTTGGCGTCTTCAGGCACGTACACAACCACCGGGCGCTTACTGTTGTACTCAAACAGGCTCCGCCTACCGAGTGCCACGAACTCCGTCCGCGGCTCGAGTCCGGGCGGCACCGCCATACGCGTCCGCCCCGTGCGGCCGAGGCTGACCCTGTAGTAGGGGTAGGCGTGCCCCTCCAGGCCGTGTTCCTCGACGTCGCCGAAGAGGAAGTTGTGGTTGACGCCGTCCACGAGCTGCATGCGGCCGGGGACGAGCTCCAGCATGCGGTGCTCCCTCTCCACCGCGGCGTCCAGGGGGTCAAGCAGAAACTTGCAGCACCGCTCCCCCTCCTCCGGTGGCGGGAACTTCTTCGTCACTTGACAGTAGTTCTTCGGGTCACGCATTTGGGGGGCACGCGAGAGATGCTTTTCGTTGCCGCAGCCTTTGGCCTCCGCTTCGCCGCCAATCCTCTTCGACGCGCCGTGCGCAGACGGCATGGGCAGCAGAAGCAACGACCACCGTCCCTTTCGCAGGATTGCGGTGCCCGCCAATCGTTGTCGCCTACTCCGCCTGGACGGTAAAATACCTTCAGTCCGCCTTCTCGGGTGTTGATTTTCTCTTCTTCTTTTTTTTCTTTGCTTTACTTTGCCGTTGTGGTTACTTCTCCCACGCCGCCGCCTTCTTCACTCACAGACGCAAACGAGCCTGCCCGCTGCCGCCGCGGAGAAGGGGGGCAAAAAAGAAAAAGAAAAAAAGAGGCAAACGGCGCGGTGCAAGAAGAGAGCGGCCGGTACCTCACGCCTGCAGGCGCGTCAACCGCCCGCGAAAAAGTACACCCGGGCGCTTCCCCCCCACGTCCCCACGCTCTTCGCTGCGCCAACGTCCTTCGATCTGCTGCCTTTAGTGCCGGGGACCAATTTTTTTTTGTTCTTGTTGTTGTGTGCGGCCGTCATCGCCCTTTCCGCCCCCGCTCCCTTCCTTTCGCGCGCTTCCCCGTTCACTCCCCGCCGCTGCCGCCTGTGCCGTTGGACTGCGTGGCCGCTGCTCGTGCCGCCTTTCCCCGCTGCGCCTCCTCCCGCAGTCGCCGCCTGTACTGACTCAGCCGGCGCTGCACCCTCTTTGTTGGTGGGACGAGCGTGTGCAGGGGCTTGCGTCGCGCCGCTGGCTCGAGCGGGTTCGGAATCTCCTCTGCGGGCGACAGCCGGTCAATCACCCCGCTGCGCGCAAGATACATGTACCCGCTGTACGGCAGGTTGCTCTTCTGCGACCACCACTTCATTGGCCGCGCACTCGGGGCGTCGTCGAAGACGTAGTGGTCCACGCCCTGGTGCAGGTTGTACTCAAACAGCACCACCGGGGCCCCGCGGACGAACGGGGAGCCGACGGTCGCGCCCGTTGGGTACACGTCGTGCGGCTGCCCCGCGCCGCCAAACACGGCCGGCTTAGACATCTGCAGCTTAAACGGTAGGTCCGCCTCGAGCGGGACGTACGGCGGCGGCGTGCGTGTGGCCCAACTCAGCGGCACCAACGTCTCCAGCTCCTCGCCATCACAGTTTGCTTCATCCTCCGCCTCCGCTCCATGGCGCTCGCCGCCAGCCCCGTTAGAGTGACTTCGCAGCGGCCGCACGAGACGGCAGCGCAGGGCAGAGGCATGCGCCAGCTGGTGCACCGCGTCGAGTGCCGTCATCGCGGGGGCCTCGAACTCGCCCAGGTAAAGTCGATCCTGCTGCGCCACCTGCGAGGAGGCAATGACGCCCACGGCCTCCGACCCGCTCGCGCCACTGCCAAAGAAGCGCATGTGCGGCGCAAGCAGGGAGACCTCGCACTCACGCCGCTTGCCCACCTCATGCGGTGGGGCGAGGTCGTAGGTAAAGGCCCCGAGTTGGCTTTGCAGGGCACCGATGCGACGGGAACGCTGCCAAAGCATCGGTTTCCGCTGAAACCAGGTGCCGTACCCCTCCACCTGTGAGACAGCGATTACACCGCGTGGGATGCCCGGTTTCTGAAAGTTAAAGATGCCTCGTGTGTGCCCATGTGGTCCCTCCTCAATGTCGAGCACGTCCATGGCATCAAGCGGGCCGACGTGCACAATGTCCGTGCGCAGCCGCTCACCGCGGATGCCAAACGCGCACGTCACATAGGACCGCTCGACAATCCCCTTTGGCCGCAGCAGACTATGCTGGGCGTGGTGCACGAGGTAGACACCGTGGCCCTTTTGGACAATGTGCCGCAGGGAAAAGTTGACATGCCGTGACATGCACTCCAGCGTGATAAGTTTGTTGTGGTCGATGGTGACACGGCTGCCTCCGCCACTGCCGCCGTGCAACGACGCGGATGAGGCCCCTGACGTCGGCGGCGGTGTGTTGGGCGGCGTGGAAGCCGAGGCAGCCTCCGCCTCTGCCTCCGCGTGAACCTTCTTCTGCGCCGGGTGATGCTGCGGGCGAAACGTCACCTGCGGCAGGAGCAACGGGGCCCACTGCGGGTCGCCAAACTTGTACGTCGCCACGTACGTGTTGATTTTGTTCATGTTTTTGCTGCGTCGCATGGACGCCACACAAAGCTCGTCCGGGTCACGCACCCAGCGACGCGGCTGAATGACGTCGCCCCCCTCCGCGTGGGGGGAATGCAACTCCCTCGTCTTTTCCCGCATCCGCAAGTGAAGGCTTGTCGTCGGCGCCGACGCTGCGCCCCTGTCGCCGTCTGCTGTGCCAGCGGCGGCGTGCAGGAGCGGCACGGTGGCGTTCGGCTGCGCAAACGCCATGGGGTACGTCAAGAGCCGAATGCGGTCAGAGCTGGGCCGGCGCGACGGCGCAAAGAGCCACAGTTGACGCTGCATCCGGTAGTGTCTTGTTGTTGTTGTGGTTGCCTCCAGTGCGGGCGACTGTGACGCACACGTGCTGCTGCGCCCTTCCCTGCGCCTTCAATCGCTCGGCAGAGAGAGAGAGAGAGAGACAGAGGAGGGGGCAAGAGCGCAAGTGAGTGGAAAAGAGGGAGAGGCACAGAAAAGCAAACAACGCGGGGCGGGAAAGAGGAAGCGGCGCACAGGCAACCCACGCTCAAGCTCAGGTTTGAACCTCGCCAGTCTACCTTCATGCATTCCTTCATTCATTGTCCCACGCATCCCCCAGCCACGCACACACAGAGACACGCCCATTGCTCGTCAACTATCTCATTCCTCCAAGCGCTACTATCCAGTGAATGACTCCTACCTAATTTAACACCGTTTGCCGCGCCTGCATTCGGCGGGCGCTGACGCATTAGACTATCCTTTTCCCTACTCAATCTTCACCTCGAAGAGGCCGACCTGCTTCGAGAGGTGGCTGGGGTGCTCCTTGCCCTCCGCCTTGGCCTTCTCCGCGTTCGCCTCGTTCTGCTTCACGAGGTCGGCGGGGCAGGACTTGAACTCCGCCTCCATCACCTTCTGGATGCAGTAGCCAAGGCGGAACTGCCCGCTCTTCACGCACTCCTTCATCACCCACGTCCAGGACTCCTCGTTCGGCTTCATCTTGTTGCGGTGGCTCATCTCCTCCATCAGGTCGAGCATCGCACAGAACTTGCTCTCGTTCTCCACCGGCTGCGCCTGCTTCGACGGCGCCTCGTAGATGCGCTGCAGCGTCGCGTTGTACGTCGCGAGGTCGGGCGGGCAGTTGCCCACGTTCATGTTCACAAGCACCTCGCCGGCCTCGTCGTAGTACTTGCACTTCTTGATCTTTTCGATCCACGGGGCGGTGTTGGTGTCCACCTCGTAGCCGAACAAGTCGTACTTCTTCGCGCCGCTGGTCGCGGCGAAGCGGGCCGCGGCGGCAACGGAGGCGTTTCGGACCAGTTGGTTAGTGGCGCGGCGCATCGTCGAGTTGTGGGATAAAATGTGGCAGTGCGAGAACCGAATGTACCTGAACCCTTGGGCCCTGTGAGAGACAGCGAACACTGCGGAAGAGGAAACAACAAGCGGCACACAGAAAGAAGTAATAGAGGCGACGCCAATCGCGTGGCGTGCATGAGCGTGCCCAGGCCTTCCCCCTCCCGTCCGCCTGCGGCGACCGCGCGCCTCGACTGCCGCGCAGAGGGCGGGCCGGGAGCAGCGCGGAGGCAACCAACAACAACAACAAAAAAAAAAACGGACGGGGCGGCTGCCGTTGCGTGACGGGGGGCCGCCGGTGGGCCCAACGCGGGGCACGTGTCTGCTCTGCACGCACCACGAGGGCGTGCGCGAAGTCTGCCTCTCCCCAAGACCCGGTGGGATTCACAAAGCGAAGCACCTCACCGCCACGCAACAGCCGTCTCCTCCTCCTCCTCCTCCTCCTCACTCTCTGTTTTTGTTTCTCTCTCTTTTTTCTTTTTTCTTTCTTCTTCCTCGCACCCGCGCGGCGCAAGAAACCACTGGGAGAAAGAAGGAGAAGTAGTAGTAGTCATAGTAAAAGATAACGCAGGGAGTGGCGTGGCCCAATGTTGTGCGTGTGCGTGTGTGTGTGGGGAGGGCGTCGGCGTGGCAGGCGCGCACGCACGAGCCCCAACCCTTTTTTTTTGTCTTCGTCGTCTCCGCCGTGCCGCGGCCTCAGCGAAAACAAACAAACAAACAAAAGTAAAAAACAAAACAAAAACAAAACACGAAAGGGGCAGAGAAGCGAAAAAGAGAAACACGACCAAAAAAAACAAAAAAACAAAAAAAAACGGAAAACAACAACAAACAGCGAGGCTGGCAAAAGCGCCCTCATGCCTGCGTTGCCGACGGCCCCGCTGTGCGCTCGTCCTCCGCGTGGCGGTCCCTTCGCCTCGCCTCGCCTCCTTCACACGCACACGCACACGCACACACACCACCCGCCGCTCTCCGTGCCCGCACCTCAATCCTGCTAAATGTTGAACCGGTTGTCGTGCGTCTGGTACACACTCCCCTCCGCCGCCAGCGTCCGCAGCGCGACGCGAACGTCATTGACGCTAAACCCGTACGGCCGTGCCGCGGCGGTGAGTTCGTCCATCGTCAGCCCCACGTCACCCCGCGCGTTTTGCTTAATCGCATTCAGCAGCACATCTGTGGCGAAGACTTTGCCATCGCCCCCCGGCAGCATGTTCTGCACCCCCAGCGCGCTCGCCGTGTTGCTAACGGCCGGGACCGCAGCTTCCTCCTTCGCGTGTTTGTTGCCCCGCGTCAGCCGCAGGTGCGTGAGTATGGCGTCGAGGTAGTGGTAGTTGAGCTCGTTGCAGTCAGAGACGAGCCGCACCGTGCCGGTGACGATGGGGGCGTTCTGCCACACCTTCACGGTGCCCGAGACCCGCACGTAGCACTGCACCGGGAGCGGCTCCTCCTGGTGCTCAGACTCCATCCACTGGCGCACCACGACGAGGCCGGTGCCGTCGGTGATGCGGTAGCCGTAGTGCTTCGCCGTGACGGCGCCGGTGAGGCGGTTGGCCGTCTCGTCCTCGTAGCCGATCACGCGGCCAACGACGGTCGCCTGCGTGACCTCGCGGCCGTCGACCACCATCACCCCCTCGCCGACGCGCTGCGCCTCCAGCAGCTGTTTTATCGTCACCGGGCGAATGGGATGCATGCGACGCTGTGGCCGGTTGCTGCCGGCGGCCGTCCCAACGGCACCGTCGCCGGCCGCATTGCTGGCAGCCTGGCCGGAGAACCCGTACGCAGTTAAATCCATACCTGCTCGCTTGTTCGGCGCTTCACCCTGCGGGGACTCAACGAAGACGCACGCCGCCAGTGCGGCATCCGCGACCGACGGAGAAAGGGCAGAAGAAAAGGAAAGAAGGCAACAATAGTAACCACCACCGGCAATAATAGGAAAGGGAGAAGACATCCTCCAGCCGCAACGCTGAGCGGCGGCGCCGACGTCCGCACGCACAACACCGCCTCTCGCAAGCGCCCCCCAACCATCAGCATCGTCGAATGGAAATGGCGCAGAAGAGAGACGACAGAGCCACGCACCCGCGCCCTCTCGGCACACTTTGTCTTGCCTCCGCCGTGCCTGCCTGCGCGTTACTACCACTACGCACAGGCAGGAAGAACAACAACGGCACAAGCCTCCCTTTTCCCTCTGTCACCGCATATCCGCCTTTTTTCTCCTGTTTTTTCTTCTTCTTCTTCCTCTCTTGATCTGTTTTACAATGACGCTTGTGGGGCGACCTTCCCCTTCGCTCTCAAAGGAAAGGCGGTGAAATGACAAGCATATTTATATAGCTATAGCTATATAAATATATATATTTTTATTTTACATGGGCTTCCAATGTTCTCCTTTGCTCTTCTTGATGTCATGTCTTTGCCTTGTCGGTGTGCCCCGCAAGGGAAGCCACAGCGCCCGCGGGAAAGGCTGCTCCCCCTCCCACCGCACTTTAGTCAGTTCCGTCCGCAGGCGCTGCCGACGTCAGCGTGCGGGGCTTGCGCACAAACACACACGAAAGCAGGAACAGAGCATAGAGGGAAATGTCCGCCTGTACACTGCCAATGCAAAGGGAGTAGCGAAAACGGCAAAAAATATATCATGCATATTGTTAGTTTCCCTCCGCTCCTACCCTTTGCTGTTGCCATTTTTTTTTGCCTTTTCGGAGCAGAGCGGAGCGGGTCGGGCGGTGAAAAGCGTGTCTGCTGCTCCGCTCCCCTGATCCCCAGCTGCTAGAATCACTAGGCGCGTTCCTGCGCCTACTCCGCGCCGCCATCCAAGCACGCATACACATGTATTATATATATATATATATATCACCTTCTCCATCGCCAACAAAGACATGCAGCAAGCAACGACACCAACAATGTGTACATCCACGGCGCACGCTTCTAGATGGCGGGGCAGCGATACAGGTAGGGCAGTCCCTGCGTCCGCTCCTTTGAGCGCTGCATCGCCACCAGTACCCGCTGTGCCCCCGCGTCGGTGTTCTCCCCCCCGGGCTCTAGTCCCGTCGCCTCGGGCTGCACCTTCACCACACGCGGCGCCTCGTCTAATCCTCTACTTCCGCCGATGGAGGGCTTCTGCATCGCCTCCGTCGCGTCGCTGCCGTTTAACACACACTTTTGCAGGAGACGTGCAAGGCTGTATTTGGTGTGAATTTTCTGCATGGACACGGAGGAGGCAAGGATGCGCTCGGCTAGCAGCAGCGTGTCCCGGAAGATGGCCCGCTTTAGCACCCCACCGACGCTGGTCGAGTTGTTCCAGCCCTCGGTGTGCTGCGCGGCGTGGCGCGGGGCGGCCCTTCGCGCGGCGGCGGTGCTGATTCCCTGCTTCAGGGCGGGAGCCTCTCCGCGTGGCGCCTCCATGCCCGACGCGGTGCCGTCCCTACCCGCCTCTTCCTCCTCGTCCTCGTCCTCGTCAAGGTCCCCGGCGACGGACTCGCTCGCGGCCCGCTCCACCGTCTCCCTGCTCCAGTTGTTCTCCCGCGCAATCTCCTCCACGCGCTCCCGCATGATGGCCAGCGCCCCCGCCACCTCGTAGTCGTTGATGAACTTCTCGTAGTCAAGGTTCTTGGCAAAGTCCAGCAGCTCGTCGGCGTCCGCCAATTCATCTTCTAACGCCTCGTCCTCCGTAAGTGCCCACTTCGGCTTCCGCTTCTTCTTTGCCGCCGCCTTCTTCTTCTTCTCAGCAGCGGCCCGCTCGGCAGCGGCGGCAGCCCGCTTCTCCTCATCCTCATGCTGCTGCTGCTGCTGCTGCTGCTGCTCCCTGCTCGTTGGCGCCGCCTCGGCGGCCGAGTAGGGGCCACCAGAGGCCGCCTCCGCGCGCTTTTGCGCCTGCTGCTGACGAATCTGCTCGGCGCGCTTGGCAAGCTCAATCTCGCGCTGTATCTCGTCGTTCTTCATCCGCCGCACCTGATCCGCAAAGCTGCGAAGCCAGCGCCGGTGGCGCGTCAGCACCGTGCACGCGTTGGCGCGCTGCACCTTGTAGTTCTCTAGCCGTCTGCGGTGGTTGCGCTCCATGACCGCTCGGTCCTCGACGGAGGGCCCCAAACCCGGCTGCGATTCTGTCGCGCCGCCGGGCACAAAGGCGGGGGGCGCCCCGCCGCCACTTGTCAGCAAAACCCCCGCCTCCACGGTCTCCCCGCGCAGCTGCGCGGAGGGGCCAAACGGCAGGTTCGTCGGGCGGGCGCAGAGCAGGATCCCCTTGTAGTTCTCCATCAAGACGCCGGTGTCCTTTCCGGTCTTGCCGTACATCGCCGGGGCCTGGCTGAGAATCACATCCTTGTAGCTCTCCATTGGGCCCCGATTAAAAAAGAGATAAAGCACAGGCGCGCACACACACACACAAAAAGTAAATCAACGACGATGCGTTTTTCCTCCCGATCCTTGCCCTGCTGCTGCTGCTCCTTCTGTACGGTGCGGTGCGAGGAAACTTGCGGGCTTCCTCCTTTTTCTTCCACTCTCCGTGCCTGCGTGTGTGCTGCTTCCTGCCTTCGCCTTGCGCCCGGTGTGCAGCAGCACCAACGGTGTAACTCCTGACTTCCAGCGCACCCACAAAAGAACAGCAAAAAGAAAAAAAAAGAGTGGAGTCGGGGCAACGCGTCTCACGAGGAGGCAGACGCAGCAGAAGTGAGCGGGGAAGGAATTAAATAAGGAAGCCAAAAACAACAACAACAAACAGCAGACAATGGCCCTATTTTTTTTTTTTTCAACACAATACCATATGGCCGAAGCCTGCGGCGCGAAATCGCAGAAAAATCGTATGTACATTCATACATGTAACCCCCCACCCAGCATGCTGGCACAAGATGCTCCGTCTCTCTCTCTCTAATTGCACTCGCGTCTGCGAGGTTGGGAAACGATAAGGTGAGGCCCTGGTGCTGCCCCCGTCCTTCGTTCCGTTCACTTTCAGACGAACTAAGGCGACGACTCCTTGCGGACCGCAGCAGCGCTCTCCGGGGAAACCCGCACATGCTCTGTCGTCTGCTCCCTTTTGACCTTCGCCACCGGCGCCGGCGCCGCCGCAACCGGTTTGAGGGGAACTGCCGTCAGCCGCGGCGTGACGTAGCGCCCCCAGTGGGAGGCGCCCAGGAGGGTCAGCGTGAGCGCGGCCGCCCCCTCCACCTCCAGCAGCAGCGTCAGCTCCGTCGCGAGGGGCAACAGGTCGCCACCGCCGTCGTCGTCGTCGTCGTCGTCGTCGCCGTAGCCGCCGTAGCCGTCGTTGCCGCCGACCGCCTCCTCCGCGCCCCCGTTTGCCCCCGCCGGCGCCGCGAGGCCGCGCAGCTCGCAGAGGTGGTTTGGAGAGCCGTAGCTCAGCCCCCTCGCACACGGCCCGCGCAGACGCGTCTCACCCGCGCGCTGAAAGAAAAACATGGCCTCCTCCACGGCCAACGCAAAGTCAAACGCCATCAGCGGTCCGCTCAGCGCCACGGCATCGCCGCCTTTTCTTACTTCGGAGGTGCCCCCCGTCTCACCCGCGTCCTGGGAGTGACAGAGCTTCTTCTCACGCACGGCATCCAGGGCAAAGATGGCGTGAAAGTAGCGTTCCAGGGTTGCCTGACAGCCCTTCGTGCTCGCCGCAAGGTGAAGCACATCGGGAAGAAACGGTGTGCGCCGTGAGCAGAGTTCCCCGTTCACAAAACCAAAACACACCGTGAGAAGGCGCAGCAAATACCGCTCAACAAAAGCCGCCGCCTTCGCAAGTGCGGGGTCCTCAAAGAACGGCCACCACTTGATGCGCTGCCACTCCTCCACGGACACGGTGCCGGGGTCTGGCATGCTATCGGGGCCTTGCTCTCGCACCGCACGCGGAAGCGATTTTATCATCTGACGCAGCTGCATCGTAGAGGGCTCCAAACATCCGCCTGTGGCATCGCCCAGGCAAAGTCGTCGCAGTATGACACTGATGAAGTATTCACGCACGTGCAACAGTGGCTTTTTCGCCCGCCGCCGCGCCTCAGTCTCCGTCGGCAACGATGCAGGGGAGGAGGCAGAGGAGAGATCGTTGGCGTTGCAGCAACTCGGAAAATGTTGTTGTTGGGCCTGCACGGCGGCACGGAAGATACGACTAGCGTCATCCTCCGTCACAAAAGGCTTTTTCAAGCCCCCGTAGCACTGGACGCCTGCGAGCCAGGGCAGGGTGAAGTCCACCTTGATCCCATCCTCCTCCACCAGGGCAGTCGGCGGTGGAAACGGGAGAGAGACGCCGATCCGCTCGGCGATGGTGTGCGCCCTCGGGGTAAGAAACCTCCAAAGCGAGCTGAGCTGCACAAGCATTGCAGAGTGCAGAAACTCCACCTCGCTAAGCACCGGCTTTTCGTGAATGGCAAAGAACTGCAGCGTCACCTCCATCTCCGTCTCCCACCAGCAATCCCGCTCCGCATCCGTGGAGAGGGCGAGCGTCGGTGATTGGCTAGCCAGCAGCTGACGCGCCAGCGAGGGCGGGGGAGCGGAACCTTCGCGGGGAACGACGGTGGGCGAGCAAAAGATAGACGCAATATCCGTTGGACGGCACTCGGGCGGGAAGGAGCCATGCGGAGGCAGCGAGAGTGCGGTGACGTACATGGCGTCAATCCACCGCGCCGCACAGATGCTGGCCACCGCGCAACAGCGCCGCAGTGCACGAATAGAAGCCATCGCCCGTCCAATGGAAACAGTGATGGTTGGCGACGCGACCTCCGACGCGGCTGCCTCGTCGGAGTGCGGCAACGCACTTTGCTCGAGCGGCGAAAAGGCAAACAGGTACGCCACAAGAACTTCGGTTACCTGCGACGCCATTGCTAGCAAACTCTCGGTATTTGACTCACTGAGCTCCTTCTCGGCATTATGCACAAAGGCCCGCAAACACGCTAGCATGGTCTGCTGCACGTGGGAGGCATAGACCCACAGCTCCTGCTGGAATTCGTTGAAGGACGTCGTCTGGCCATCCAGGAGCCCCACCATCGTCTGCACCTTCTCGAAGCTGAGGCGGGAGACGGAGTCAAAAAAGGACTTCCTTGCGGCGTCGGCGGACATGCTGCACTTGGGCGTTGCCGCACTTCCTTCCTCCCCCGCTCCCGCCACTGCCGCCTCCAACTCCTCCCTCGCGGTGTTGTTGGGGCTATTAGCGGCAGTGGGCGCGTTGCTCGGGAACGGGGGGACGGGGGCCTTCTCCGCGTCAGGGCACGGCGCGGAAGTATTGCACATGTGACCCCGCGCCCAGAAGCA
>NW_021704173.1:0-43299 GCF_003719485.1 Trypanosoma conorhini | reverse complement strand
GTTTATTTTCATTTTTTTGTTCCTTTGCCTTGAAGACTCTACTGCGTGGCACCTATGACCTCAACCGGGACGCTCACGAGGAGAGCTTTTGAAGTCGCCTTAAGGCCTCCGCCACACGCCGTTGAAGCTCCTCCGTGGAGGAGCCACTTGTCCGTCGTGCAGATGCGGCAGCGTCGCGGCTGGCAGCCACCATGGCGAGAGCGGCGCGCACCGCCTCCTCTTCGCTGGGGTGAACCTCAAGAATGAAACCCCGCACTGAAGTGGCATCCCCCACCAACGCCTGCTGCGGCGTGCTCGTGGTCTTCGCGTTCGTGTCGCCGCCGCCGCTTTTCCCGCCCTCGTCCACTTTGGCCTCCACCGGCAATGTCAGGCACGGGGGTGAGTTCGCCAACTGTGCGGCCGCAGCGGCTTTACTTCCGTGTGCGGGGGGCACTGCCGCAGGGGATCTCTCGCCCGCGCTCTCGCCTCCCTCGCGACGCGGCGTCGTCGCCGCAGGATCGGTCGCACTCATGCGATCGTCGACGATGGACACCTCCCCAGGGAAAGAGCGGTACGTCACGAGGTCCAAGGCGCTTTCCTCCTCGTCACCACTTAATCGACCGTCTGCAAGGGTTTCTGGAGGCGAAGAGGCGTCACAACTCACCCCCTTTGCTTCGGTAGGGAATTGAGGCTCAGCATCCCCTCTGCGTGCACGCGTCTCACCCAATTTTCGAACCGTGGCAGGGTCGTCGTCGTCGTCGTCACCGTCACCGTCACCGTCGCCGTCGGCAGCGTGGCCATCGTGAGGAGCGGCAACTACAGTCCCCACAACCTCCGCCGTTTCATCGTCGATGTGGGCGTCGTCGTCCATGGGCACGTTGTTGGCCTCGCTCCCACTGCTGCCGCTGCTGCTGCTCCCGCCGCTTCGAGGCTCGTCGTCCCGATGAACTGTGTGCGTCCCACTGACCTCCGGGCTGTGCGCCGGGGACTGGGGCAGCTCACTCGTCGGATTTGAGACGGAAGGGGCTGAGGACTCCTCCATGTACTCAGTAGGCCCCTCCTTTGCATTCTCCACCCCGCGCTCAACCGGCGGAGCAACGTGCCGCTCCTGCGCCTGCCCTGTCCCCAGCATTGGGGGAAGCGGAGAGAGGGAGCGGGCGAAACGCAGCTCCTCTCGTGGCACACTTTTCGACGCCGCCGCCGCCGCCGCTGCTGCTGAAACCTGTGCCGCCTGACGGCTTGAGAGAAATGACAAGGCCGCAACGATGCTCTCGCCATAGCACGGCCTTGTCGCCTTCTCGTGGTTGACGCGGTCCTCCAAGACGTCAATGAACGACGCATCTTCGACTCCCAGGCACGTGGCTGGCAGCGGCGGAACAAGGGTCACTGGGCTGTGTAGTACAAAGCGTGCCATTTCCACCGAATCGACGGAATTGCTCTCCAACAGTTTGTCAGGAGAGAGCACCTCCCATTCATCGTCCGAGGACCGCACCGCGGGGTTATCAAAGAGGTTCAAATCCAACTCCACACCGGCACGTGTCAAGTAACCCTCAAAGTCTTTCGAGGTGATGTTCAGCGTCGATGCCTGCATAAATGTACAGTTTTCATACTGTGGCGGGGTGTTTACGTGTAGTGCGATGTGACACGCCTGACAATTCCTGGCAGTAAAAGCGCCGCAGGCAGTTTGAAGAGTAACCTGCTCGCAGGATTCCATAATGACACGAGTCGCAGCGCAGACAACGATGTCTAGGGGGCCCGTGCACCTACGAATAATGAGTGTCCGGATCGCCTCGGTGAGGTGCACCACCCCAAGCGAGAAACGTTCCAGAATGACATCCACCAACGGGGAGGCTTCGTCCCCAGCCGCACGCAGGTTCAGGCTTCCAGGAAGACGAAGAATGGACGCATTGACGAGGTCGTGGAGACGCACAGGCGGTATCCCACGACCACGCGTGGACGCCTCCCCTCGCGCCCACGTCTTCTCCAAAAACGGCACCATGACCCAATGCTTCCCACGGCTTGACGCGTGGGAGGCCTCGTAGAAAAACTTTGAGAGCTGTGCACCGGTGGGCACAAAGTCCACCAGGATCACCTCCTCGCTGCGACTGCTTATGCGCACGTCCACGCACTCCTCCATGTCAATCTCGTTGGCGCCGGCCTCGAAGCGTCGAAGGACGTTCAGCGCACGCTCATCCTTCTGCCGCAGCGCCTTCTCAAGCCGTTGGTGAAGGGCCTCGTCGGTGCAGCCGTCAACGATGGACGCAATAACTTCCTCCAGACGCGGCGCCTCCAACACCAGCGGAGACAGATCCATCTGATAGCAGTGATCCACAAGGAGGTACTCCGTCACGAACAAGTGAGCCTCCACGTGATTGCAGTACTCAAACAAGACTTCCTTCGCCATAAGGAAAAGACGCAACTCCGAGCAGTGCCGCACGGAGACGCTTTCTGAGGAACCCACAATAAAAACGGTACAGTGGGAACAGTCTTCTATGATGCAATCCCCGACAAAATCCATGATAAATATGATAGGACAGTTGGAATTGTTCCCCTCTGCGGCGGTGCCACTCGCCTCAGCTCCCACGCTACCCTCGTCCTGGGAGTGCCGCAACGAGGGACGTGAGGACAGCGCGGGAGCAGCGGCCGCCAGATCCCCCAAGGCGGCGTCATGACCACCGTGAATCTGTGCTATGCGAACAGCTTTTCCTGCAACCTCCGAGAAAAACAAAAACATGTCACTGATACAGTCATTTTCATGAAGGAGACGAGTCCCAAAAGCTGTCAACGCATGCGAGTAGGGGTAGTCAAACCCGCCACGCAGCGGGTTGCATAGTTTGAATTTTCGTGAAGCAGACGGTGCCGAGTCGGTAATTTCCACCCTAGGCGCCATGACGGAGACATGTTCCTGCGGGAGCGAAACTGCCGCGAAATCTGCAGTTAACCCAGCGTATGCCACTGTGTACGGTAGAAAGACTACATCGCTGGATATCGGCACATCTTCGTAGTTGCGCGGAGATGGACATCCGCCGCAGTGGAACTCAACGACAGTGACGTCGCGAAGTAGCACATGGGCGCTTGCCACGACGACAGGGGCACAGTCTGATACATTTTCGCAGTAGAGGTAGTAGCATGGCCCGAGAAAAAGTTTGCAGCGACGCAGATTTAAGAGAACCACAAAACGAAAACTCAGCAAAATCTGTACAACGCAGTCTTCTAACTCTTGAAGAATAAGCGTGTCCACAGACGAGCTATACTCTGTCGGTAGCTCATCTCTATAAAGCACAAGGTGATCGTCAGCTTTTCCACTGAAGACTAGCGCATGAGCCTCTGTATCTATTCGCACACCTTTGGATGCTACAACACTCGCCAAGGTCGCCGCATGACAATCTGCTGTCTTCTGAGAAACCGATACACAAGGAGGAACTAACGAGCGGTACAAGAGAGATCTTACTGCATTCTCTTCGCTTTGGCCTTCCTTGTCCGCTTTGGAGCTTTCGTGTAGATTGCTCTCATCCCAGTACGAGTTCTCCCGGGAGGCCAAGTAAGGCCAGAGGACGCGGACGGCGTCCTTTCCACACGCCGCCTCATCCCCATGCGGATGTAATTTGGAGCGCTGAAGGGCCTCCCAGCGAGTTGCAAAAATGGAGTTCCGCAGCAAACGCGGTAATAGCGGTATGGAGCCGCAGTCCTTCTCCACGCACTCCATGACCGTAAAAATGGGGTAGAGCAGACAGTGCACCGTCCGATCCACCAGCGCAGCCGCGTCCATTTCGCTTTCATCCATCGACACTCCCCCATCGTTCCTTGTGGGGGTTGCGGAAGCGTTGATATCAGCAAAGAAGGAATGCGTCAGTAAATCACTTGTCACGACATGTGCCGCTGCGGCGGGGCTGGAGGCGGCACGCAGGCAGGTTTCCACGAAATCTTTGGCGGTGGCGACAAATTCCTCCGTGTAACCTGCAATCCCAAAGCGTTGCAAGGCGTAGTCGCTCGCGAGCAAGTTGCCTAACAAAATGGCTTCGCCGCCGTCGTGAGCATCACGGTAGTAGGGCGCCAGCGTTTCAACAACTTCCTTCAGCGTGGCTGAGTGAAACGGGGGTACGCCGAGCAAGCACGAGACCGCCAGGATCCCAATCGCGTAAATGTCATCCGACACCTGCGCCCGCAACTCGGACTTTCCTGTACACCCATAGCGCTCCAGTACGGTGGTGTGAAAGAGCGGGTCCGATGCCCAGGGAAGCGTCTCGGCATGCAGCTGCTCACTACGGTTCCAAACAAGTTGTACGAATGGTTGAAGGGCGCTTGCGAGACGCGGGGAAATAAATGAAGCGTCGGCTGGAAGCAACGGGTTGCTCATAATGCCGCATGCTCCCGCCAGCGCTGTTCGCCCGTCGTCGGTGCAACAAAGAACATTGCCACCGTGAAGGCAGCCATGGACAAGTCCAGCGTCATGTAGAGCGCCGACTTTCCGCACGATGGAGTTGAGAATTGCCACGAGCTCTGACTGCGAAAACGGGAGGCTGCTGAAGGCAATCACATCCGAGAGACTCACCGCACACGCATCAATATCAATCACCCCCATCAAACGGCATGCGGAGTCTACATGTACTGAATGCACTCCACGGCAAACTACTTTTCGAAGATCCACTCCACTCTGATCTGTCGCCGTGTCGGCTTCAATTTCCCCGTCGCTGTTCTGTTGGGACTGTAATTTAAGCTGGCTGTCAATCGTCAACCCGGCCTCGGTGAGAGTGCGCTGCATGTCTTGCATGTGTGACGCCAGACGATGCAGCGTGTCGAGAGCCACTTGACGCGGTTCCCCCGCCGCGTCGCCCCCCGGTTCAGCAGGGATTGCGGAGAAGAGTGAGAGGACCTTCACCATGGTTTCGGTAACATTGACGGACTCCTCCAGCCCCACTTCGCTCTCCTCACAAGTGGTGCTTGAGCCCGTGTAAAAACGAGTCAGTAGAGTTGTGTCAACCAATGCCATGGGCCCGAGAACACTGTCCCACTCCCTCTCATCTTCAATGGAGACCGGCACTCCAGCGCCACTCGTCACGATGTCCTTCGACTCGTCCTCCTCCTCAAATCCATCCTGAACGTCTGTCTCCTCTGTGAGGCGGCCGAGGCGGCCCACGCGCCCCAGCGCGTCACACCCGTGACGTGCCATGGGACGCATCTCGTCATCCGCAGCAACAAGTTGGTGATGCAGTGGCTCCTCCAACGCGTTATGCGCGGCAGGCTGCGGGGCGCGCCCCATGACTTCTTTACTATCGCCGTCGTCGCTGTCATGCTCATCGTCGTCGTCGTCGAAGACGAAGGACTGAACCTCATGGCCATTGCGGCGGCCCCTCGGCCCGGGAAGGGCGGCCACGTCCGGCCGCAAATGCGGCGGCGGCGGCCCGTTGGCGGCCGGCACCGGCGAGGGAGCCCTAACGCTGCTCTCGTCAGAGCTGGAAGGGTCGTCAAAGTCCATTCAACGCTGCCTTTGCACCTCACGACCGAATCGCGGCCAAAACAAAAGAAAGAACTACAGAAAGCCAGTAGAGGGAGAGAAATAAAGGGAAACTTATAAAACGCTCTCCAGCTAAAAAAAAAAAGCTTCAGCAGGCGCTACGACAGGGGGCCGCCCACTGCGCGGCTGGAAAAAAGACAATAAAAATACTAGGAAATGCGTGCACACAAAGCAACGAAAACGTCCGGCAGAAAACAAAAAGAGATGTGACACGCATAGAAGCCACAATCACCAGAATTTACATATATGCATGCATGGAACCTCGACAGATATATGAAACTATGGCTGAAGGGTAAAACACATACAGACACACACAAAAAGTGGGGAAACGAATACAATGCCAAATGGGCTTACATACTTGCCTCTTACAGCCGCAGAAGCCAACGGGGCGTGTGCACACATTGCAACAGCGGAGACAGAAAGAATAGTCGGGATCATGCGGCAGAGGCAGCAACGACAAACAAACAAAAAACTTACCAAAATTCGGAGGAGAGAAAAGGCTAAAGGTCAGTTAGTCATCAAGAAGAATAAATAAGGAAATATATACATATATATACATATATATATATATATATATGACAGCTGGTGGCCTCACACTCTGGCCCCAACGCCACTGCGATTGCACACATACACGCACGCACACAAGCAAGCACTCACTGAAAAAAACAAAAACAAAAACATCATAATATTCTCTGCTTCACATACCCAACAGTGTTGAACGCCTACTCCATTCAAGACACTACTTTATCCCTGCCCACACAGTCATTCCTTAACGGCGGCGACCTGCAGACCGCGCCACAATACCCCACACTTCCCACTCCGCTCTTACCCGCCCTTCTTTCTTGTTGTTGGTGTTGTTCTTTCCTCTTTGTCTTCGCTCGGCACATTCTTCATTGCTTTCCCTCGTTACCGTCTTTTCTCCCCGCCCCGCTCCTTCCATCACCCTCTCGTTGGTAACTTCACAAACCGGTGTGATAAAAAAATTAGCTTCACTGAAAGATATTTTCCGCAATTTTTTTTTGTTTTTGTTTTTTCCTTTTCCTTTTCCTTTTCGCCGTGCTGTTGGTTTCTCGGGCAGGCGCAGCATGAGTACCCTGCCGACGGTAACCCCCAGACACGCACACACACGCACAAACACGGCAGAAAAAAAAGCACATATTTGCTCCCTCGAATTGTGGCCGGCTCTCAACGCTAACATTTTCGTGCGGAGGAGGAGTCGCTTTCCTTACTTCGTGCCGTTGTTGCTTTCGAACTTCTGGTGAGGCTGCAGAGCGTTAAGGCAAACGCGCAGAAGGCTTTTTTTTAAAAAAAAAGACGTGCGCCACACAACAAAGTACCGTCTCTCCCCAAAACCTGTGAGAATTCAGTCACGGTGAGAAGAAGCGACAGCCTCGGACGGTGTCCTTCCTTTCCTCACTCTATCCTGCTCATATATATATATATATATGTGGTCCACGTGCTTTCGTGCGCACTTTCCCCTCAGAGTTCTTTGCGTCTTTCCACGTACTCGCCCCAGACAACTCTGCCGCGCAGCATCGTGTAGATGCCAAGCGCGAATACAAAGATGGAGAGGAAGTACCCCGTTCCAGCCATCCAGAATCCCTCGCGAATTTCTGGAAAAGTTTCCGTCGACCACAACAACGTGTCGGCGATCATGTCAGGGTCCTGCATTGGGGTCACCAAATTCCTCGCAATTGTCGCATTCTTGGAGGTTTGCACATTTTGCATAACCTCAACGCTGGCACTGCGGGCCGCGGCAATGTCCGACCCCTCCGCCCCGCCAAGGCAATTCGTCGCACAGAAGGCGATGGTGCAGGTGGTGTCGTCTGGGGAATCGTCCGGGTATGGCGTGCAGAACCCGGGCTGCTTCACCAGCACCGTCGACACCGCCTGCACCAACTCCTTAAACGTGGTGCAGGTTACGGCGGCAGAGCAAAAGAAGGGCTTCGTCGTGGAAAAGGCTGGCTGGTCATCGCAGTAGCTGTTGATCGAAGCGCAGGCACTCGCCACGCACGCCGCGACGACGTCGGCAATGTTTTCGTCAAGGCTCTCCAGTTGGGCTTTGAAGTGCGTCGCAAAGTACGGCACGGCGTACCACTGCAGGATGCCGGGCTCCCGCGCCACCTGCCGATCCACCTCACCGGTAAACGCACTGCTAAAATACGCCGCGACGAGAAAGACGACAGCCAACAGCGCAAAGACGAGTCCCACAATATAATAAATGCATGAAAAACACGCCGGGACGCAGCGTGCGATGCGACACAAGCCAAAGATCATGGTAAAGAGCAACAAAACAAACGGCATCCAACCAAGGCAGTACGAGACAATGGCGGCGTCATCCAAGTACTTCAGGTATTTTCTATCAAAGTCGTCAAGGTCGGTGATCAGTCGGTTGTAGACGTCAAAAACGACGTGGATGTTGTCAGAAATGGAGGGCGCAATGACGCCATCCACCACCAAATACTGGACAACCTGGTTCGCCGTATCATTATAGTAAAGCGCAGATTTGTGCCTGAAGTTGTCGATGGCAGTCCTTGTGCCGGAGTGCATGGTATGGGCACCCATGATAATGGCCACCGTGGCTCCGGCGCCCCAAAGGATGGCAACAAAGGCGGAAATGTACAAGCAACAAGGACCATTATAATGCTGTGCCGCGCTCGTGGGAAAGCAGCAAGTTCGGCAGCATGCCCCATTGCAGATACAGACGAAGTAGCAAATTGGAAAAACAATGAGCAAAAGCACAAAGAAAAGTGCCGCAAAGCCGGGGTAAACGTAATACTTCCAGTAGTCTCCTATGCGTTGTCTATTGGAGAGACATGTCGCCACATCGTTCTGGGCGCTGGGCCCTGTCCACACCCTCTCGCAGCCTATCGTTAGGGCGTGTACCTGCGTCACCGCAAAGGTGAGCGTCAAAAGACATGCACATACAAGCGGGACGCGGACCCCACAACCCACAGAACGTCTCATGTTCGGCCAATCACCTCTCGTACCACGAAGAGGTTAATTTTTCCCCCTGCTTCTTCCTTCTTATCCTCCCTGCACGGCGTTATTCTTGACTTTCTCGTCCTCCAAAACCCTTCTTTGTCCTAAGCCGGTATTCCTTGTGTGTGTGTTTGTGTGTTAGTGACGCCAACGTTTGCGCCGTTTCCTTTTTTTTTTCGGTTGCAGCTCTTTCTCGCTCAGTCTCGCTAAAATTTATTTCACCATCCAACTCAATCCAAGAAGGAAGGAACGCAAAGAGGACCCGTTTGTTCCAGTGTTTAAAGCAAAACACACAGCAAGTAACGAGGAAGGCCTCATTGCCCCTGCCATTTCAACGTGGGCAGAAAAACAAAAAAATAAATATATATATATATATATATATATATTTGCTCCTTTAGTAGTGGATGTCAGTGCTGCCCCTCGTCTCCAGCACTTGTAGTAATTTGTACATGCATCGGAAGAAAAGGGAAAATAACATGAAGGAGAGCAATATATATATATATATACAACCGCACGATAACAGCCAGCTATACGTGTACATGTGTGTGTGTGTGGTTAGGCGTCGTCCGCATGCAACCGTCTCTAAATTTCAGCCAGCCACTGGCATGCCTCGTGCAGGCACGTCTCTTTCGACATCGTCTCAGCTGCAGCGCCACCATAGCGGTGGTACAGGGTGAGAAGTACACCCGTTGCCAGCTCCTTCAGTCGCGCTGGAGATTCGGTCTTCGCGACGCGGCAGACAGAGAACGAGAGTTCCTTATTCGGTGTTGAGGCCGTCATCAGCTTCCTTTTCTTTTGTTGCTCCTCAACCGGCGGCTCCTTCGCTAGGCACTCCTCCAACTGGGCCCGTAACAGCCGCAAGACAGAGAACCAAAATGCCTTTTCATGACTTTCCAGAAGCGCCGCTGGGTCTCCGCCTTCCTTTTCTCCTGGTCCTCCCTTCTCTGCCACCTCCCTCGTCGTCCCATCTGTGGCGTCACCCCGCGTCTCCATTGCCACGGCGTCCGTCGCGTTGGACTCCTTCGCCGCAGGCGTTCCAGCACCACCGTCCCGAGCCACCTCCACTCCCCTCTCCACCTCTCCATCCACGGCGCTCTTCTGGCCGTAACTCACTACCAGGCCTTTTAACGTGACGTTCAACGCCGGCTCCGCAGCCTCCTCCCCCTCGTCGCCTGCTGCAGGGGACATCTTTCCGTCGACGCCGACCTGCTGTGTCGGGGACGTTGTCGCGGGAACTGCGGAACTGCCGACGGCGCGAAGGTTCTGCAGCAGCCTCAGGCGTTGCGCCTCACGTCGTTGGGGGCTCAAAATCGCGGCCAGGACGACAGAAAAGACTTGGGCGGTGGTCAAAATATCTTCAAACATGAGCGTGGCCTGCACAACGCTGAACGTGTCCCACGATTGGTTGAGCGGAGAGACAACGTAGGCGGGCTCCACACGACCGAGCAAAACACGCACGGAAGAGACGGCCTCCTTGGCCGACTCTGCAGACCGCGACTGGTGCAGCGGCGAAGACAGGACGCCGGCTTCTTTTTCCTCATCCAATTCGCTTGTGATGGCCCCGTGAAACCTTGGGGAGCCGCCATGCACGCGATGCTGGGTGGCTAACGTGGGATCCCGCAGACGGAGCGGTTCCTCCTCGTGTGGTCGCAGCAGGAACTCCAACTGTTCCACGGAAAATATGAACAGTCCACGCAACCACATGGCGGCGACATTAGTCTGCTCATCGGGAAGAAGTCGAGCACCCACAATCTGAAGCGCCAATTGTCGTTGCAGCAAGGGTGCCTCAAAGAAGATTTCTAGGCACAGCACAGTCGCCTCCTCCAGGTCTGCGAGGTCAATTTTCTCTTTAATGACAGACGCCACGGACGGCTGCCTCTCCGCAGTAGTGGAGTCTGGCGCCATCAACTCCGCATCGCCCGTCTTCTCGGCCGCCTCCGCAAAAACGTACAAGACCTTGCGGAAGGTAATAGTGAGAAGCTCCAAAAGTAATACTCGAATTTCCCACGTCTCCGCGGCACGCTGAAGAAAAGCCCCAGTGGCACCCCGTTGCTTTACATCCTTCATGACAAGCAGCAGTGGATCGATGGCCAAATCCCATCGGTCCCACGCGAGAAATTGTATCAGCATCGCCAACCCAATCGCGCGCTGCCGCATGGAGGAGGACCCAAGAGAGGCAAAAACCCCACCCGCACACAACTCCACGGGTGTGGAGGGGGAGGCAGCGGGGGACACGCAAGCCACCGACGCCTTCAACGTTATTGCCGTGTCATACTGAGCCGCTGAGGCTGCCGCTGCTGGCTCGCCACCGTTGAAGTCATTCGCGTTCTGCGGAACCCGCGCGAGACGCAGCACATGAAACAAAAATAGCTTGTATTGCGCGTCTTTCGACGCGGAGCTGCAAAAATTCGTGGAGTCGTCGCACCCAACAAAGGCCGTCTTTAGAGGGCCCGCTAGAAGCGTCGTCAATTGCAGCGCGGCGTTCCACTCAAGTTTCTCTGACGGCGACGGCTGCTGCTGCTGCTGCTGTGGTTTCCTGGCTTCGTCTGGAGTTGTTGTGGAGCTCCTCTTCTCGCGCGTAGAGCCATCGCCGTAGACGTGCGCCACAACAACGCGTGCCAGCGCCTCTACAATCGCCGCACTTGACGCAGCAAAAAATCGAGCAGCGGCGGGAACAAAGTATTTCATCAATACTGAGCACGCCAACTGTGGCGAGACGGCATTTATGGCCTCTCCAATGCTGCAAAGCCACGAAAACGCCGATGCAACATTGTAAACCCGCTCATTTGATAATAGAAACTGCTGCGGTGCATCCGTGTCTTCTGCCACTGGGTGCAAGGCGTCCGGCACGTTCATGTTGCTTCTGAAGGAGCGCATGTCACGCGTCAACGTGGGGCCTGCATCGGAGCCTTCCTTCTGCGATGTGTGCATTTCCGGCGAGGCCGATACGTGCAGCAGTGGAGTCTGTGCCGTGTCGGCAGCAAATATGAAGTGCAAGGCCCGTAAAATATACATGTATTCCGTTGGACGCATGCACAACGTCGATGCAATGCCAGTGCTTGAGTTTAACAACGTCGACCAACACGCAGTAACGGCCGCAAAAGGCATCTCCTCACGATGACCCGCAAAGAAGCTCAAAGCGTCTTGCTCCTCACTCCCAGTGTTGAGTTCTTCGAGGAAATCCATGAAACCGTTGGACTCTAGTGTCATGCCCAGCATCTTTGATAATCCTAAACGAAGATTATTGCCGCATGCATCGAGTAGTTTTCTAACAGCCATATCCCGCGATTCCTCAGCGGAGTCGGCTGTCTTGTTGTTGTCGGAAGACTCCCGCAGCTGCAGCGCACCAAGAAGTCGCTTGTTCAACATATTCACCTCCACCACAGACACTCGTTCTGCGGAAATTCCATGGTCCCACTGGGCCCCCCCTTTGGTGCTTGTTCCTCCCTTTCCGATTTTTTTCCCTGCCGCCGCAAGCAGTTTGTGCTTTACAGGGGCAAAGCGTTGGGGTTCCGCGTACCTGTACGCCTTATGGAGCATGTTGTGCTCGTCCAACAAGTTCTCATTCCGCTTCTGAATCCGCAGCTCATCCGCAGGAACCGCGGCAACAAGCACCGCATTCCGTGCATCACGATTGGCCACATGTAAGAGTGACGCCGCCGTCGGCCGCGCAAACCCGGGCTGCTGTATCCCTTTACCAAGCGCAATTTCATCGTTTTCCATGGCTCGCAGAGGCATCAGTTTTGACTTCGGCGCCGTCAGCACCGCATGCGTTCTCGCGACACGCGCGGCGTCTATTACGTTTAGAAGTGACATTCTGTTCTTTTCTCTCGTCTCCGTCAAACGCGTGGGCGCCGGTCGATTGCAGAAGAACTCATAGAAATAGTCCAGCACCAACGCGGCCACGTTTGGCTTCCCCTGAATGGTTGCCTCCGCCATCTCTGCCGTCACGCTGGTGCACCCAAGCCGCTTCAGTTCCCGCAGCAGCACCTTCCAATTGCGTCGCTTGCAATCGGTGGAGCACCCAGGCACGTAGCTGTGCATCTCAATGCGTCGGTCGTAACGACTGGCAATCTCGGCAAGTGTGAAGCCGTTCGAGAGGTCCTGCTGCGGGTGTCGAACCTGATACGAGAGGTCAAGCGACTGAAGCCACTTGACTATCTCGCGTTGCATGCCTCCTCCTCTACTTGAATAGCACGTCAGCGCTTTACGTTCCCCGCCCCTCACCTTTATTTTTGCTTGGTTTTTCTTTTTCCTCGCGGTGCTTCCTCCCTTGTTTTGGTTTGGTTAGGGCCTTTCTTTTCGTTCACTTCTCGCCCTGCCCAGTTCCACTCCCCCGGCTGTCTACGGCACGAAGAGTTGTCCACTGTACCCCACCGTGACGCTCGTCTGTGGACGCACCTGAACGCACGGGCGTTAGCGTGTATTGTTGTTTTTCACGCAAATGGTAAAAAAAATAAAAATAAAAATAAAAGGAGAAAACAAAAAAAAATGAAGATTGGGGCCATTTCACACCGCTGCCTTTGAGTTGGGTGAGGCCAAACGGTACGCCGCTGCGCCGCAGGAACGCAAACACGGGTACGCTATCCCACTTCGTCTCATGGAGAGAAAATTATACTTGTGGCCCTTGCTTCGGTTTTCTTTTTTTTTCCCCCTTTCATTCTCTTGCTTGCTGGTGTTAAGCGTGGCTTGGCCGTTTCTTACGTCGCCCTGTCCTCCCACCGGGGCTCTTCCCTCCTCAAAAATATTCCGCCACTTCAATGGCCTGACAGAGCCGGCACCCTTTATTCCCTCCGCGCCCCACACGTAAATACAAACGAAAAATACGCAACACAAAGAGGAAAACCCAACACAACAGAGGCATACGTGCACAGATCCAAAAACGTATGATGCACTACCCAACGCAAGCCCCGCGCATCGAATACGTTACATGGACGCATGTGTGGGCGTGGGTGCCAATGAACGCAGAAGCAGATTCAATGCTACTTCGCCACGCCACGGCTAGGGGGCGGAAGAGGTATATTCCAGCCCTCCAGCTGTTTCTGATACGTCGGAATGCCGTCAGTCCAGTCGGTAAGGAGCTCTACGCCGTCGGTGGTGACAACCATCGTATGCTCAAACTGCGCGCTGCGCTTTCCGTCGCGTGTGGTACTTGTCCAGTTGTCTGGCCAAGTCACGTCCTGCCACGTGCCCAAATTAATCATGGGCTCAATGGTGAAAACGTGCCCGGGGCGCATCATTCCAAGGCTCTTGTTATTTGCGTAGTGGCATACCGTAGGAGCCGTGTGAAAGAGATGTCCAACACCGTGACCCGTGTAGGTGCGTACAACGGAGCAACCATACTGTTCAGCGCAGGCTTCAATAGCATCGCCAACGTGTTTATAGAGCGCCTCTGGCTTCACCACATTGATACCAGCACACAGGCATTCATACGCGCAGTGCACAAGGCGCACACTATCGCTGTCCGGTTTACCCACAAACACAGTCTCATTCAAATCCCCGTGAAACCCGTTAAGATAGCTTGAGACGTCAATATTCACAATATCCCCGTCCTGCAGTTCCCGCGAATCAGGGATGCCATGACAAATCACCTCGTTTACAGAGGTGCAAACAGACTTGGGAAAGTTATAGTAATTTAGTGGGGAGGGGTACATGTTCCGCTCAACAGTGGCCTCGTGAACAATACGATCAATCTCGTCTGTCGTCACACCGGGACGCACAGCCGCGGTGGCGATATCAAGCACTTCGCGCGAGAGACGACACACCGTTTTCACCCGTTGAATTTCCGTCGTCTCTTTAGTGTCGTCGTGCAGACTTTGAAGGTTGTACAGCTTCACCTTTGACCCTCGGTCCTTTTCCTCTGCGTTGGAGACGCCGTCGGCGCGATCCGCGTAGTCGGGCCGGGGAATGTGCGAGGGCACCGCACGACGTGGTGTTATTCGCCCAGGGCGCAAGCTTCCTGTGAAGTTGAACGCATTCAACGCCGCATCCGTCATGGTGGGAATCGTAGGCAGCGCCGACTGCGTGTGCTTCAGCTTGTGGTCGGCCCAGTGATCCTTGAAGCACGTCTGCGTGCAGAAATAACTCGGTGGTAGGTCCAACTTCTTGCACGTCGGGCACTGCATCGCGGCCTCCGACAGCCCACAGCCCTCACATGGCATTTCTGATGTCCACCCTCCTAAGTCTCGGTGCGTTCTGTCAACTTTTCTCTCACTCTCTCGCACTCTCACGGAGAAGCCTCGCTACTTGTGGCAGTCGCCACAGCCCCATCGTTTACATCAAGAAGAAGGTGCGAAGCAAAGAGCAAAAAAAAAAGGCATACAAAAACATCCTCGGCCTCCATTTCACATTTACCAGCAATGAAAAAGAGACAGACAAGCATGCAAACGGCATGCATCATGTGAACTGCAATGCAGCAAGTGTGGAACAAACCCAGGCGAAGCTGTGGACCGCCTTGCCGCGGCGCCAGGGTTCAGTGCCTCGCAAAGAGAAAAGCCAAGGGCCAGAAATAGGTCCCTCCTTCCCCGCTAGGGGCACCGGTAGTCCACGGCCATAGTGTCACTACTTCCCAAAACACGTACGCGCCCCACCTGGCTCCGTGTACGCATGCTCGAAAACTTCGCCCAGACCTCCCCATGCCGGGCACTCCCATTGCATCGCGACTACGGGAATACTCCCTACTTTCGGTGCGACGGAGGACCCGGAGCACCCCAAACGCCCCTGCTGTTTGCGGGTCGAACGCGTCGGGTGGGCTGTTCGTCATGTGAGGGCGGCGCGCCCTACGGAAGCGGCCCCTCGGCTCCCGGGCCGTGTGCGGTCAGCAGTCGCCGCTTCCGAGAGACGGGTGCCCAGCCGGATCCCGGCCCCGGCGAAAAGGACGGGGGCCCAGTGGAGGAGGGGCGGAATGGCCCTGAGAGAGCGCGGGGGGAAGCGGCGTGCGTCGTGGCGGGTCCCCCGGCATACGCGGAGTGTTACAGAAAAAAAAAAGAAGCTGATGAGGCTACATGTGCAGCGAAGGAATAGTTACACTTATAAGAAAAATAAATAAATAAATAAAGTGTAGGGCATAAAAGAGGCGCAGGACGGTACAGATCAACGCGCACAGGACCTGCGTATTCACACTCAGTGGCTTTGAGGCGGGGGCGGGGGCGCGGAGTTGTTCTGCAGAAGCAGGTGCTAAAGGATCATACGCCAGAAGCAACAGCCAACAACAAATAGAAAAACCGCCGGAAAAAAAAATGGGAAAGTAGAGGGGAGATTGGAGGCACAGGCCAACATTCCACACGACAACAACAACAACAACAAAGACGACAAGAAAAGGAAACAGCGAAAAGCAAAAAACAAAAAGGATACAAGCACTTTAACTTCATATCCGCACAGAGACACGTAAGTGCACGCGTAGGAAAATGTCTGTGATTCATTATTCATACACGCCCGCACACTCACCATCCATTCATCTACTTTTCTTTCGATTCAATCATTCTTTCATTTATCTTGTGCACATACATGTAGAGCGGCGATCCGCTTATCCCTCTTTTTTCATACTTACTTCCTCCTTGTTCCTTGTTCGCTCCGCGCCTTTCTTTCCCCTCCCGATTTTAAGGTTGTCAAGGTAGGCCCTGGTGGCCGCCTCTTCACGCTCCCCCCGCACGCTTTCCTGGCGTTCAGCACCCTCGCATCCCCCGCTGCTCCTCGCCCTGCCGCAAGCGGGGGACGCCCGTGCAACACCGAGGTTTGGTCCCGCGCCGGCACACACAGAGAGACAGGCAGGCAGGGAAACAAGGAAGCGTACAGGGACATACCGGGAGGTGAGGGGTAGAAAAAGGAAAAAAGAAAGAAAAAAAAGGGAGTATTGCCCTCTAGACAGAAACATATATATATATATATATATAATCTAGATTATTTTTACATATGTGTATTTCTTCTCGGTTTCCGCTATTCAATATAAAGCGTCTTATCACTACCTTCCGCAACTGTAACTGTCGCCGGTTCACCGTCCTCGAGAGCGAAGTCACCGCCAACTCGCCGGCACTCCTTGTCTGAAGCTGCACGAGCCGTTCTTGTCCGCGATCGTGCGACAGACCGCACGAGTTCCTCGCGCCATGCATCTTCTTCCGCCGCGTTTACTTGTCTATCGGGTATATGGCTAGTGGTTATTGCGCCACAAACCTCCGCTGCCCCTGAAACAGCTGTCGCCTGCTCCCTCTGCGGAAGCTGAAGCAACCCAGGACCACTGCTCACCGAGGTTGTCTGGGTAGAAGTAGAGTGTGAAAAGGCCGAGAGGCCAGCGCTGTCATGTTCCCCATGGGACGACACGCCGCTCTCACTGCTCATGTATTTAGACCAACGCTGAATAGCGGCCCTCCTGGTATCCATGCGGCGCAACAAGTTTTTCTTGTACACCTCCCACTCCTCGTCGGCCTCGTCAAAGAGGGGGGTATCAATGCTTTCCTCCACAGCCGCAAGCAGCAAGGGTGAGGCGTCTGAGTTCCTACCCGAGCAACGTCCATCCGCCTCTTTTCTTGCTCCTTTGGCAGAGACCTCTGCTGCCGTCGAGGGAGAAGACGAAACATTTGGGCCAGACGAGTTATCACCACCGCTTCTGCTACTACCTGCACTGGCGCCACTCTGGCGACCACAACTATTACCACTCGCCACGCGGGAATTTGCCCCTGTTGCCGTTTGCAATGGAGGAAGTCGACTGCGAAGGCGAATGCTCCCACTCACTAATGCACGGTCATTTCGCAAGGATGCCGCAGGAGGCGATGGAGTAATTTGACTGGCACCGCCAGCAGCTAGAGGCCATCGACCTGCGGAAGCGCGGCCACAGTTGGGGGCTGCCAGTAAACGCTGGACGGTGTGGGAGGAGCTGCGCGGTCGCTGGGACCCCTGTGAACCTGCCGAGGCGGAACACCGCGGCCGCGCCTCCCCACAAGAAGTCTGTGGCCGCGAGTATACTCCTCGTGTGGCCTCCACGACAGCAGCCTCCAGTTCGTCAAACCCGCATTCACGTATGCATTGCTGAAGGAACATATATTCACCAGAGAGAGTCACATCACGTGGGTCGACGCAAGCCAAGGTCCGCCCTGTTTTTCTGGTGCCCTTAGAATCAGAGAGGGCTTCCTTGTACGCCGGGTCCGCGGCCCGCGTCACCACGACGTCGTCCAAGTACTTAAGCTCCGGCATAAGGGACTGCACAGCGTCACGAAAGGAACGTGTGGTGAACGCACTTTCTTCAGCAGATGCCGACGATGTCGAGGTGGAGGGGTCCACAGCTACAGGATTTCCCTGCAGGGTCAGGTATTTTACATTGCGCAGAAGTGGCAGGGAGTGGATTAAAGAAGAAACATCCCGAATATCATTTCCTTCCAAGTCCACCACCTCAAGCGTCTCACTCAAGTCCAAGAGGGGTGTGACGTCGTGCACGGTATTGAACGGGGCATATAACTCTTCTAGAAGAGGGGCACAGGTACCAATCCCGCTCAGGGTCTCCAGCTGGGAACTTGCAATCCAAAGTCGTTTCAAATTCACAAGCTTTGTCCCAAGCAGTCGAATCTGTGGTATATAGGAATTATTCAATTTAAGTGACTGCAGACGCGGCATTCTATCGCCAATGGTCTCGACCCCAGTGAAAAACTTTGTATTCAGACGAAACTCAGCACTTATCACCAAAGAAAGCTCCTCCTCTCCTATCCATTCCCGCAGTAAGTCATTAGTAATGACCTGACCAAAGGGGCTTCTTTCCTCGTCCTTTTTCCCCTCCGCACCTTCCGCCCCGCACCTTGCCGAGTTCGCCGAATTCGCCGAGTTCGCCGCCGCCCCCGCCCTGCGCGTAGTGCTGATGCCCTTTAGTGGAACGAACTTGGAAATGGAGACGTCAGAATGACTCTGCTGCGTGGAACTGGGTTGGGCGTCCTCCGTCTGAGGAAGACCCCTCACGTATCCAGTTTCTGTGGAGGGAACAAGCGGCTGTGACGCATACAAGTGCCCCTCCTTAGATTTACTTACGCTGGCTGAGGAACTTCCCCTCAAAGTGGATGTAACAGGATCCGACGGGGATGAACCACTCAAACCTTTGCCCTTGTTGGACGCGGTCGCAGAGGAAGCTGTGCGCTGATACCACCGGCGCTTATAGTGCTGCTTAAGCGGAGAAAGCCTGTGACAAACATTTGTTTTGTATTCCCCACTTTCCCCACCAGTGGTCTCTTCCCGCTGAGCGGTTTCCTGCGGCTGTTTTCTGTTTGGCCAAGTCGTTGCCGAGACTGGGGTGTTTTGCATCCGCCTAAGCCCTTCCTTCGCACCAGCATCGCTAACACCACCAGCGGCAACAACCATTCGTTCCCCCCTTCGTCTTGTTGCCTGCGAGTGTTCTGTGTGTTCTTCGTTTTTGTTTCTCGCTTCTTGGAGTTCTGCCTGCCGCTCCGCTGCCTTTGCAGGAAGCAAAGCAAAGAAGAACTACCAACCCTGTGAAGAAGAGGTAACAAAAGGGAGTTAGGTCATTGATGACATGATGCCAACCCGCAAGGCAAGTCCTTGCTGGGCCTCTCCAGACACCCCCATCCCAAAGCAAGAAAGGTAGCAATAATAAAAATAATACATACACACGCGGCCTGTACGAGTGAGCGGAAATGAGAAGATGGTGCAGACACATACGCCCAGAGGCACCTCAAAGGATACACCCACATGTGTCCCTCTTCCACTGGAGTCAGGAGGAACGAGTGAAGCAAGTAGGGAAGCAGGGTAAGAAAAAAAAAACAACAACAACAAAGGACATCAAACATAAGAGTGCAAATAACACTAGAAGAGGAACAACCTGACCACGTGCTTGACAGTTTGTTGCAGCCTTTTCTTCGTTTTCTTCTCCGACCTCCATACGTCATCCTTCCCTCTTCCTCCCTCCCTCCCTCCCTCCCTCCCTCCCTCCCTCCCTGTCTGCCTCATTATGAAAAATACATCTACGTGCATACATATACCGAGTCGCGTGTTTCCTTGTATTGCTTTACATGAGTGGAAAAGTTCATTCCTCTACCGTTGCCTGCGGTGGCGATGAAGGGCGCGTGCGCGGGACGAAGGCGGCGAAAACACAAACCCAAAGTTGGGCATAACGTGCGAAGGTGGAGCCCAACCCCCGTCCGCAATGTACATTCGCCCAGCGCCGTCACGCACGCAAGAATGGCAAGGGTCGCAAATGCAGAAGGGAAAGAAAAACAAAAACAAAATGAAATCAGGAAAACCAAACGGACACACATAAACAAGCACACAAGAGCCGAAGCTTGCGACGTACCTTCCAAAACGAAAGGGAGGGAGAAAAAATGGGAAACGCGCTTCATATTCTCTTTGTTCCTCCAAGTGTCGCGGATCTTTCTCGTCTTCACGCCCTGTTGTTTTTCTTTTTGTGAACCAGTCCTTTTTTTTTTAGTTTGTCGTTGTTGTTTTTCTTTTACATAAGCCCGGGGTTAAACTTCAATTCTTCCGGCCTGTCCGCCTTGCCCTTGTCGGCGCCGGTAAACAACCCTTCCTCGCTAACAACCTCAACGGACTCCGGTACGTACCGTTTGGATGAGCCTCGGATACTTTCTTTACCGCCTCCATCTCCTTTTCCATCTTTGACTTCGCCGCATTGCGCAGGATGCGCTCGCGTGCGATGTACTCCGAGATTAAATTGTACGGCGGTGGCGGTGGCGGCGACCTCGAGGCGGCGTCCTCGCCCTCGCCCTCGGCCTCGGCCTCGTCCTCGGCCTCGTCATGTTCCGAGAAGGGATTCCGCTTCAGGCTTTCGTACTTGTAGCGTGCCCAGTACATTTGTATCGTCCGCGCCGCGTTGTTGAGCAGGTTGAACTGCCACACAAGCTCTTCTTCAACTTGTGCAATCTTGGCCTTCGCGTAGGCCTGATTCTTGCGTTCCGCGCGGGTCTCCAAAGTAACTTGGGCCTGCCGCATCTGTCGGAGGGTTTTAAACACACGAAAGGAACGTTGAATGATGCGAACCCTATCGTTAAAGTAGTCGGAGGTCAACTTTCGCGTCGTTTTTGTCCATCCATCCCACTTTGACTTTACCAGCCGCTGAATCATCCCAGCGTTGTGGTCAAAGTCGTTCAGCCGCAGACCATCACGTTTCCACTGCAGGCGGTCTTGAACCTCGGGCTGGGAAAGCGTCAACGCCTGCCTCGCCTCGCGCTCTCGCATGGCATCATTGATGACCTTTGCCTCCTCCACTGTGGGTGGTTCGGGCTCCTTTCGATTCTTCCTGAACTGAATCGACGTGGAACGGCCCTTTGGCTTGGGTGACCCGGGTGCTTTGCTTACCGCCTTGGCTTTTGCCATGTCATTCGCCTCGACGCGGGGGCGCCACGGGAAGTACACCTTCTTGCGGATCCGCAGCGGAAATGGCAACGGCTCAGGTGCGGGCTCCGTCGGGTCCTTAAAAGCAAGCGCTCGCCGATTGCGAAACCAGCGGTATACGCGCTGTATTTTTATCACGGCATTCTCAAAACGCTTGCGTTGCCACGTCATCATAACCGCGTAGCCGGTAAGTCGCTGCGCCACCATTGTTTTGCCACGACTCTCCACCCACTCATCCACAAGTTTCTGCAAGGAGCGACGCCGCCAAATAGCCTGCAGACGCCGCCACCAGCACTGAATCATAATGGCGCGTCTGGTGCGTACCTGGAAATAGTTGCGCTCATTGCGCAGTCGACGACGAGTCAAGACGCCGCGCCACATGCGTGAGACTTGCGCCTGCGCCCAATGCTCTCGTGGGCCTGCAAGCGTCAAGTCGTTACGGTACTTTACGCCGGGGCGCGGCGGGGGTTTGTAGCGGCCCATTAACATGGACGGCGGCACTGGTGGACAGTAGAGTGTGCGCATTGGGAACATGGCATTCTCAAACGTGCTGGTAAACACAGAGTGTGGCACCAAAGCACCGGACGCAGGAGCCATCCTGGTCACCATCTGTCTGCTCTGCTGTAGTTGATGCTGCCCTTTTATCCTCCTGCTTTTTCCCCCTTTTTTTGTCGTTTTGCAACTTGGGAGCTGTGTCTCGCTGTGCCTATGCCCCTCGCTCGAACGTTGGGGTTAACCACACGACTTCTGCACCCTCCCCGTGATTCCTACCCGCCGCAGAAAGCCAAGGCAATGAAGGCACAAAAAGCAAAAAAAAAGATTAGGGGATGAGTGGATCCGCTCAATTCTCTCTCTTCTTCGCCCAGGGGAAAAGACTCTCTTGCCTCGCCACTGCCGACCATATATGCATGTGTGTGGACGCGTGTACGTGTAGGCCCCATGAGGCCTCAAGTGTGGGTCGCCACGCGCCAGTGCGTGCGCCGCCGAAAGGGGAGGCGAGGATCAGAGGCCTCACCAAAAACACACACACACAGACAGAGAGGGAGAGAGAAGGCCCTAACCCGCTTTGCGAAAGACTTTAATACGCGCGGCTACTGTGCGGCAAATGTCAGCAAATACAAAAACAAAAGCTCGTCCTCTACACGACGTCGCTCCACCCCCGACGAGCTCATTCCCAGCAGCGAGGAATAAAAAGGGGAGAGAGGCGGGGCGGTCGAGAGCCATAAAGTAAACAAATAAAACAAATAAATAAAGAGAGGTGTGCAACACTTCAGAAGGTACTCAATGGCTCTGCTAGTTTGCTTTTTTTGTCCCCCCCTTTTTTTTCTATTTCGTCTTCTTTCGGTATTGTTAGTTTTCCTTTTGTTTCTTTAATGTTGCGACGTCGCGGCGCCTTGTCACACGTCGCTTTCCTACAACACGCACTGGCACTAAGGACAAGGGAAGCGTTGAAACCAGAAAGAAAATGGGGGGGAAAAAAAACGGGAAACAACAACAACCCCTTCCCGCATTTATTGCTACCGCTACACTTTCACCCTCGGCCGTGTGGCGAACCCGAGTACGAAGTGGTAGAACAGAAACACCGCGAGACGCGGAGAGCGAAAGGCCTCCACAAGGGGATTCAGTTCACTCATGTCCATCAGCTTCACCGACGCCGTTTTTCCGGCCAAAAAACACATGTCAAACGCCTCCTGCGCGGTTAAGCCAACCGCGCCCGGGCAGCTCACACCAGGCATGTCACTCGACTTCAAGGAGTCCACGTCAAAGGAAAAGAAAGTGTTATTTCCAGTCACAGTGAGGGCCTCCCCCAACGCCGCCACAGCGCCCTTCTTGCGAACTTCGCTCAGCCACATCAGACGACCCTGGTGATCCTTCACAAACTGTGCGTGTGACGCGCCACACTGTGGCCCCTGGCAGGCAAACTCCACGAATCGCTTTCCTGAGAAGTTCTTCTCTTCCAGCAGCTGACGAAACGGGCACCCGCTATGAACTTTTCCATCCGGCAGAGGCGGTCGAACGTCCAAATGGGCATCGATATTAATGATTCCGACGTCGCCAGCAAATGCTCGCAGCAAGGCACGTCCGTTTGGGGCAGACTGGTCGTTTCCCCCGCCAATCACAAACGGCAGTGCCCCATGGGAAAGCACGGAGGCAACTTTCCTCTCCAGCTTGTCATGGGCCTCCTCCAAGGTGCTGGCGGCGATGTCTCCAGCATCGTATAACTTTACGTTGCGAGCATCGACGTCAAGCTCGAGATTGTTTACAGACCCCAACCGGTGTATAAACTCCCGAAATGCAGCAGGTCCCTTGTCGGCGCCCGGTCTTCCCCCGTTCCGCACACACCCCTCATCGAAGGGAAATCCAATAACAACGATGTCGGCGTCCTCTGCGCGCTGCACCGAGAACAGGGACCCCAAGCGAGGATCATCCGCACGGACAGTCATAGTTTTGACCTTATTTCCTCTTTTTTTTTTTGCTGTTGCTCGGTAAACAAACTACACCTAGGAAGCAACAGAGAAGTTGACAGCGATAACGCGCATACAACGGACACTACAGCACGCAGCCAAGTACAAGTTTGGAGCACCAAACTTGTGTAAACACAGCTTTTTGTAAAAACCCGGCGTCACGAGAGAGTCTTATGCCTCACTCACACAGTACCGGGTTAATTACCGGTTTCTCCTTCGCTGCGCCCAGCCCCTCTGGGCAAAAAAGCGTCTTTTACTTTCTTGAGCACTTGCTATCGGCCCTGTTTGTGTCAAACCTATCGGTGAGCCCGGCGGCGGTGAACACGACGAAGCCGAGCGCTGCGTCGCATTCAACTCCCCACCGCCATCGCTCTGGCTGTTGCACACACGACGTGACATGTCAAGTGGGATCCCGCTCTCCTCAAGAAGGGCCTCCACGCGATGTCGAGACACGTGCGGAAAGTCGGCCTGCACGACACTCGTCGCCACCTGAACATCGATGGGCTCCATCAGCAACAGCTGCTCATACACAGGGATCATCCCTGGGTAGGCCGCGTTGCATGTTCTCTGTGGAGAGCGACTTCGCACGGACGCTGACGCAGGATCCACACCTTGACCCGTAGCAACCTCTTGGCCCTTCGCAGGAAGCACTGCCTGCCGCTCTATGCTCTCCGCCGCCTCTGCCGCGAGACCGGTGATCACGCAACAGGCCACCTCCTCAGCCTCCATCATCTTCGCCAATCGGCGCTGCTCCTCTAACTCTTGACGGGTCAACGCCAACTGTTTCCTGACCAAGTCCGCCGCTCGCACGGGCTTGTAGGAATCTCCACCAGAAAACCTCGGCAGACGGTGAAAGAAGAAGGGCGCAACCTCAAACATAAACTGTCGGCGTGTAATAAACAGCCGCAGTGCCTCCCGCATTTGCTCAATCAGCGCCGCCCGTTGAAGATCCCGCCACTCGGCTTCGCCTGTATCAATTCCCGGTGTGAGCGGTAGTGGGGTCGTTGTGCCACTTCCCTCCCAACTTGGGTGCTGCCGCTGTGGCGAACGTGAAAGACGATCTCCGTCTAGTGCGTCGAGCTCACCCTCGTTGATGTCCGCACCGCCGTCATCTAACCACCATCCGTTACTGTTTTCTCCCTGCGTAAAAGTGAAGCCACGGCTATCCTCCTGCTCAGAGATCTCCATGCGCGTGGCGTCGCACGACTCCTTCTCCCCCGCATCCGTCGCGTAGGTCTCGTCGCAGAGAAGACGCAAACCAAGACGCAGGCACCACTGGCGCAGCATCTCATAACTCATGCTCATAACTCCCTCCGTCGTTAACTCCTCGACAGTGTCGTTCAGTGACTCTGGAGCATCCGGCAGAGTCGTATTCATCAAGCTCCTTGATGGCATTGGTGGCAACCCTGCAGGGGCTAATGAACGCGGAGGTGAAAAAGCTCTCTCCGACGTCACTGACACGGTAGCTTTTCCACCCAGCTGATGCTCATCGCTATTCATCGAACCTGCTCTGTCTCCATCCGGGCGAGGTTTTGGAGGCAGGTCCCGCGCATCCGCGGCGATGCTAGTCTGGGTTGTCCAATCCAGTCCTCTGGCGCAGTTGCCCACGGACATGGAAAGGGAATCCATAAAGGCATTCCCTGACGCTTGAGGAGGGGACAAGGAAGCGCTCCGCGAAACGGCCCGCTGACGCTCGCGGGGCAGCTGTGAACACATCCATATGTGCTCCTCTTGTGACGAGCAACCTTGTAACGCCATGGGACTGCTGTGTGCCGAAAGCTGGTCACTACAGTCATCCACAGGAATGGCATCAATATCCTCCTGCCGTCTGTGTGGCAAACACCCCTCGTTCGTGCCGCTCTCCAAGGAAGAGAGTGCATCTACATCGATCACCTGCGTTTCAGCCGCCGTGGAAGGTAAATTACCGTCGCCCATGGACAACTCACCTGCAGACGCAGGCGGCGCAGCGCGGCTGAGAGACGAATGCGTCACTTCATTGGGAATAGCTTGCAAACCAAAATCATCCAGCAAAATTGTACCACGTGTCTCAAGAGGCTCGCGACGCGTCACATCCGCAGTGGCGCCTCCAAGCAAAGGAGGTGATGCCCTCACCGCCGATGGGCGTGGCAGTAATTCCTCTTCACTACCGCTGCTTTCGTTACACACAGCGGCAACGTCAGCGATGCTCACATGCTGCCCCAGGTTGGCCGTGAGAGGCACCGTACTCTCCTCATCAAGAGAGAAGGCAGCGGGAACACCCTGAGAAGTGTCATTTGTGGCGAGCCCCGACATCGCCCGGGGAGGGACGTGCAAAGTTGCCGTACACCGCCGCGCAGGTTCTTCTAGCGTCAGCCCTTCCGTACGCCGGTAACTTCCTCTGCTGGGGGAAGTCATGTCGCTGAGGCTGGGCAGCGCATCCTCGCCCACGTTGCCAGAGGGAGAAGAGACGACGGTTGCGTTTAGCATCAAAGTCGGATGCAGCTGGATGCCACTTGGCTCAAGCCGCGCTGCAACCTCGCACAACTCCGGATTGCCACCACCACTAGCACTCAAACCGTCACACTCGTTTTTCGCGGACTGCGCCCTTTCTGGACATTGTTGGGGCACGTGCGAGGGGAATGACACGCTCCCTGCCTGCTGGGGCCCCGCGGGATGCATCTCGAGACGCAGCGGAGGTTCCCTCTCTAGCCTGACCGCCTTTTCCAGAGCCACGAAAACGCCACTGTCACACGGGTCACGCCGCCTCTTCCCCGCTGCTGCAGCAAGTACCGTGCGAAGCCGCTCCTGCAGCGCCCCAAGTCTTGCATTGTAGGTTGCGACTGCGTTGCTCAGCGCCACACACATCGCCTTCCGCATTACCTCATACTCTGCAGAGCACTCCTCAATGGGTTGTCGAACGTCGACCGCTTCACCCTCTGTCTCCAAGGGCACCGCGGAGGGAAGCAAATTTTGCTGCCGCGCATCATCTTCGCACCCGCCTCCCCCCTCTTCAAACTCATTTTCCCCTGCGACTGTCATCCCAGGCCCCACGGAAAGAGCTGAAATGGGCAACTCCTCACGACGATACCGCTTCTCTGCGCGAAAAGGCGTGCCGCCCAACGGACTCACTGAGGATGCCCACGAGAAGGAGCAGGGAGACGCCTCCAGAGACGCCATCAGCGCCGCTGTTGCAGAACCACCATCCGCCTCCCCTGTCACGGATTCGACGGCGCTCTTGCCGCATACTTCCGTGGATGGCCGCGTTACCGCATCGATTTCAGCGTCTTGATGACCGCAAAAAGCAAACTGTCGCATAAACTGCGAGGGTGTGCATTTATCCAAATCTAACAACCGCCCTGTCGTCGAACCTTGAACCCGCCCTGGCACGACCTCAGCGTCGCGAGAGTTGCCGCCCGTAAGCGCCTTCTTCTTGTCAGACTTCTTTGTTGGCTCGCGCGCCCGCTTCCCAGCCGTTCGCTTCCACTTGCATACCCCCTTCCACAGCTCGCGGCGCTGCTGCAGCGAAGCATGGGAGCCGAGAAGCTCCTCAACGTCGTCTTCGCAGGTCACTCGAGCGGCGAGTTCATCCATGTGGTGCACACCACACGACTCGATAAGCCGTGACGCAAAGCCTTGCAGCTGCAGCGGTGAAAGAAATTGCACGAGGGAGTTGGAAAGAGTAAAAGCCACGCGTGAGGAAGACAACTCCAGATGCAGGCGTTGTGCCTCCTCCAGAAGTGCTGGGGGCGGCCTGGTGAGACTCTTGTCGTCCGCACACTCGTCTCTGTGAGCATCATCCAGGGAGGCGGGCAGCATTCCATGCACGCGGCCAGTTAAAAGGAGGGGAGGGAGGAAAAAGGCGTACTCTATTGGCACTGCAGGCCGCCCCTTCCCCCACCCACCAGAGTCCCCGTGCCTCGTGCCGGTGCCGGCGTCTTCAACGCTGGCCCCCCCTTCTTCCCCACTTTACGTTATTGTCGTTGCAGTTGTCAAAGCAAAAGAATAAAAGGAAAACGTATATAAATAAAAAGGAAAGCGACTCAAAGGCAGAGAACACTGAAATCATTGGGGTTTATCGCACTGAGCTGCAGACGCCAACACACCCAGGAGTCCGAAGGAAAAATACGCGAGGAACACACCAATGAAAAAAATATATATATATATCACATTCGCCTCATTTCTGCTTTGACTTCAGACGCCTTGCGGGGACATCGTACTGTACACCCGTGTCCTACCTGCGGCACTCTAGTTTCAGACTGAGAGACATGCAGAAAGAAAAAACAAAAAAACAACTGGGTGCAAAATGTAAAAAGTAAAAAAAAAACTGTAAGCTCTGTGTTTAACTCCTTTTTTTTTTGCTTTTTTTGTTTTTCTCCCTCTGCTTCCTGGGTTTCTGTAAAACATCCCCCTTGTCGTTCTTCCGTGTCGTAGTCAGCGCCCACTCCTCCAAGTGGTGAAGCTCGGCGTCACTGCGGGTCCTCGCCTCCGCTGTGGCAGCCACTCACGGCTCCAAATTGTACCGCTTTGCCTCATTCTCGTCCAACTGTCGCAGATCAGCATCTATGATCTTCATCTCCCGCACGGCGTCCCCGATGGCGTCCGTCAGCTCCTTCTCTTGTATTCGCCGCTCCATCGCCTTGAGTGGGTCACGCCTGTGAAAAGACGGTCTAATTTCTGCCCCAGACGCAATGTACGCATTTGAAGTGTCCTTCGATTCGCTAGCTTTGTCGGGCACCGCGGAATCGTGCAACTGCTGTTGCACCCTTCGGAGCTCCGCACGCAGAGCTTCGACCTGCCGTTGTAGCGTACCAAAGCGATCCTTGAGTCGGAAACGTTGATCGATCAGAGCGTACCGCACCCGATTTGCCCCGGTGAACTCCGACGGCTTGGCCGGCTGCTCTCCAAATTGAAATATCTGCCCGAGGCGCTCCTTTTCCGCCAAGGTGACCGGGGGCCGCGGGTACACCGGCGGCGATGGCGGACGGCGCGCCCGCACCTCCCGCAGGATGTGCTCCTCCCTCTTCTTGCGAGGAAGCGCCTCGAGGCGTCTCTTGGCGACCTCCTCCTCCGTCATGCGCTGACGCAAACCCACGCGGGGGCGATTAATCATCGCCTTCGACTTCGGCACAGGCTTTGGATGAAACATCGCCGCCTCCGCCGCCTCTCGTTCTAACCTCATCTTTTGCAGCCTTGCGAGGAGCTCCGGGTCGAGCGTACTTTCCTTCGTCGGCCTCGCGTAGCAGCGGTAAATGGCGTCGCCGGCGGCAGTGCCACGGCCAAAGACATACGCGGCGTCCTGTAACCGACTCATCACCGTCTTCCTCCAAGTTTGTGACTCTGCGTGTGCGTGTGTGCGGGTCCCGCGCGAGAGCCGAGGAATTTAGAAACGGAGGGGGCAGCAGGCGCTCTTTCTATCCTTGCCAGCACGCGCAACGCGCCACACGTCCAGGCAACAGAAGGAGGAAAAGAAGCCGGAAGCAAAAAAAAAAAAGTTCCACTGAAGCTCAAGGAAAAAGTCAACTTCACTTAAGGAGACTCTGAGAAAAAGAGCGCTGCTCGCCCCTCTTCCAGGGACGGAAGCGAGAAGCCGATGGCAGCCTCAAGAACGTGCAACAACAACAACAAGAAAAAAAAACAAGAAAATAAATAAGAAACAGGCACGCCCACACGCAAACCACCGCCACTACCCACTTGTTACCGCCGCGGTTTCAATAATGTTGCAGGTCCAAGACGTATTCAAGCCTTTTTGCCGCCTTCTGTGTCATGCAACGCGACCACATTTTGTGAATCATGAAGGAGAACCACACGCGTCGGCCGAAAATGGAGCCAATAATAAAGAGCATCACAGAGTAGGCAGGGTACATGATGGCGAGGTATATAAAACGATAGAGCCACGGGCCGTTTACCCATCCACTATCTTCTGGGAGTCCCAGAAATCCGTCCTTTACAAGAGTGCGAATAAGAGGCCGCACAAACATTACTGCCGCACTCCCTGTGATAGAAAAGATGATGCAGATGAGGACTTGCTCCTTCAATGGAAGCTTAAAGAGACTCCCCTTCATTGGAACTCCCTTAACATAGACAACCTCCTTGTGCGTGCGCCAATCCTTTCGTTGGGGCCCAGTTGACGTAGAGGCGGGTTTGAACTTACCAGCCGCCTTCTCGCCAGCCTGGGAGCCTGCAGCACCCTCCGCCGATTGAGAGGTGCACTTGCGGACGGCATTCCTCCAGGCCCCGCGTACGCCGTTCGCAGTGCAGCAAGTTGTCAGGCGGCGATGCATCTTCGAAACCAAAAACACCTTCTAAATAAAAAGGATCTCTTCCAGCGCCTCGTGTCCACGCGTCAGCAGCGTTGCACGGCCCTATCCCGGGGCAACAAAGTCGAAATCCCCGCCTCCCTCCTCCGTTAGAGAACCAACCAACCAACCAACCAAACAAATAAAAAACAGAAAAAGAGTAATGTCTTTAATTCCCCAGGTGGTTCTCACCGCCTTTGTTGCCCGCTACTTTACTTCGCCTCAACCTTCTCTTTCTGGCAGTGGCAAGAAGAAAGGGACGAAAAATGCGCAAAATCAGAGGCGGTGGGAAGGTCAACGCCAACTGAGTAACAGTGACAAGAAGCAAACTCATGAAAGCAAAGATGACAACAATAAGGAAGAGATCGTTCCACCGCATTTCCATGCCCACGCCAAGAGTGTGTGGTTAGCTAAGGTTCAGTATCTCCCCGGCCAGGCGCAAGGCGTCGTCTAGCATGTCGCCTGTATTAGACTCCGAGCCCACTGCCGCATCGGTTGCGTGCATGCGCGACTCTAGCCTGGCCCGCTTTGCATGCCTGCCACTGTCCTCCCCTTCGGCATCTTCGACGTAGCTCGAGTCAGGCATGGCAGTGCCAGCAGCCGCACGGTGTTTGGCCCCTTGCTCGCTACGACTGTTGGCGCGGCTCTTCCACAAACTCTGCAGCTCCTCCAGCGCCGCCCGCTCCTCCTCTGGCAGATCGAGCGGTGAAATGTAGTGTTTCTGATCAGCCTCGAGCTCTGTTTTTTCTTCCTCGGAGATAAAAACCTGCGGCACAACGCCAGAGGAGAGCACACCGTCGTGGTCAGGATACACAAAACGCTGCTCACCGCTAAGTTTGTGGCGAGACACAATCACGATGCCCTTCACAGACGCAGGCGGCGACCCATCGCCGTCGGCTCCCTCGCCGTGAGCAGCTGCCCTCTGCTGGGGCACCCGCGCTTGCGGCGCTTGACGCTTCACCGCCGCGGCCGACGGTGGCGCCCGCAGCGGAGGTAGAATTGGCCCCTCACCCTCCCGCTCCGCCTCGATGTCGCCGACGAACTGCGTCAGCCCCTCTGCCCTCGCGTAGCTTCGAAACGCCGCCCGCCAAACTCCAACGGTGTGCGGCAGCACAACACAGTCCTCGCGTCGGCGTGCGTGGCGCAGCTCGGAAAGAGAGACCTTCTCCCCGGGCGAGTACGAAATCGCGGCCGGGGTGTTAAGGTGCACGAATCCACTTCCACGCGGCATCTTCGTCTCTGCTGTGCCCGGCGACAACTCTTGTTCCTCCTCCCAGCTTCTTGCTGCGCAAAGAAGCTAACACACTTAAAGCAGCGACTCCTATCACCTCCCCACTCCGCCGCTGCCGCCCTTCTGCTAACAGTAAAGACACAGAATAAAATAAAACAAGCAAAAAAACAAGACAAAGAAGAAAAAAAGGCAATTTATAATGTCAGGTCAAGGTTTAAAAATTTTTAGTCAAGAGTTTCTGTTCGGATGCAGATTTCTTCTTCTTCTCACTTTTACCCATTTGCTCTCAGCAAAGTGCAAAACTTCTTTTGAAGTCCCCCACCCTTCGTCGCCTGAGGCTAGTCAAAACGCAGGCGTCACGCAATCAATCAGAATCGTACAGAGTGCTGTCCGTACACGGTATCGTGGTGGGTGCCGCGGCATCTGGAGTGTCCAGCCACTCCGGTTGGTGGCCGTCGGTCTGCATTTTTGCCTTTATCGCCGCAGCCGGGACACGCAATGCCAAGAGCTGAAAATACCCTTGCAAGCGAGGATGCGTGCACATTGTGTAGCCGCCCAAAAGAGGCATCGGCGGCGGTGGCGGCGGTGGGGATGCAACTCCTGCCGGGGGTTGGACTGGCAACGCAGGTGGCGGCATGAAAGGGAAAGCGGGCGGAGGCCGCACCGGCGCGGCAGCTGTGCCATTTGCACGGGATGGAAGAAGTTCTCCAGGCGGGGGCGGGGGGCCGTTGCGTTGCCGCGGCGGCGGCGGCGGTGGACGGTGATGGCTACCAGACGACGACAAAAGACCCGGCATGGGTGGCGGAGCCGAAATATCCGCTATGGCTAAGGAGTGGGAGCCGCCGGCCCCAAGCGCCGCCGTGTGGGGGAAGGCGGCTGCCGATGCCGACGGCGGCGCCGCATGCGTTTCGTCAAGGTCATCGTCGACACTGTCGAGTTTGTTTTCTAGCAGCAGTGTGAGAACCTCCAAGCGTTGCAGCGAGCGCGAAGCCTCAAAGAGTTGACTGTCGCACCGGGCCGCAAATCGGTTCAAAAACTGCGTTGTTGATATGATAAACTTATTCACTGCGTCTGCGGTCCGCATGAACTCGTGCTCCCGTTGCACCTCTGCCAGTGCGCGAGACGTCATTGGACAAAACACACAGCGCCGATAAAATTGCGTCCAGCGCCCGCCACACACGCCAGGGGGTGTAAACTCGACAGACGGAGGAGGTATGAAGAGACAAGTCACGCGTTGTCACACACACACACCCCACCCCTAAAAAAAACACGCAATGTCTTTTTTTCTTCGTCCTTTTTCTTTCCCCCCCCCCACCGGATGAAAGTTGTCCGCCCAGCGGAGTGCTACTCACTCCTCCCCCAACACTACTCCCGGCGCCCAGTTCCTCTTCTTGTACTCCGTCCGTGTGTGCGTGGGTGGTTTCGTTTAAAGAAAGAAGAATACAAACAACCAGAGTGAGGCGAGGAGGAAAAAGGAAAGCAGGGGCATCCGTAAGACAGAGCAACGGAAAAAGGGACACACAACAATGCATCGTTGACAAGCATGGGGATGAATGGGAACGACTCGTTTCCCGCCTTCCCCGGCGTTATGCGCGCCGTAAGGATAGTACACGGGTAAGTAGGAGAGAAACCTAACGTATCTATAAACGCCCTAGCGAGCGGGAGAAGCTCACTGCAGCTCATGCAGCACCAGACCCTCAACGTACGTGTCAAGGATGCCGCCAACTTCCTGAAGCACCTCTTGGAACGCATCTTCGGCGAGTGCTTCGGTGAGTCGCTGCGCAAACACTTGCTCCGTCACGTGGGAAGTATTCCACTGTTTCTCTGTGTAGCGAACGTACTCGAGGTTCTCCTTTTGAAACGAGCGCAGACGCTCCACAATGGCACGTGGAATTTCACCGCGACGACGGTGGCGACGCCCACGTCCGCGTTTTGCAGCAGCTCCGGAAGGTGTTCTATTGGGTTCATCAATTACCACGCGGCGGCCATCGCGCCTGGTAGATTCCGTCGGGCGCAAGAATCGTTCACCTTCGTCCTCCTCATGTCCCTCTCTTCCCTCCCCGCTAACCCCATATCTCTGCCGCTCACGCTGCTCGATAACCTCAAGTTCGCGATCCATCGCACCCACTTGGCGCTGGAGGCGGCTTACCAGCAACAACTCGTCCTCCTCATCGCTAATGTCCTCCAGCGCGTCGTGGGCTTGCTGAACTATGCGGGCAGACTCATCGGCGGTGGGAGCCGCACGTGGCGCTGCAGGTTTTCCCTTTATCCTCGAAGCCGATCCGCCCACACCGTCACCCCCCACCTCGGTAGAAGCCCCATGCAGACCCTTTTCCTTCTTGCGAGTGGGCGTTGCAGCTTCGGAGGGGAGGCTTTCTTTGTCCTTCATAATTCCATCCAACACAGCTCGATGGTCTTGTAGCATACGCTCTACAGCAGAAGCAAGTTCCGCAATCGCCTCGTCGGAAAGAGCTCGTTGCATTGCCAATATTGGTGTCTGCCCAGTTTGAGTTTCTAACTCACCTCTTCTGACACCACGTCGCGCTGAAGAAGATTGCAGAAGAGACTGCGACGTGCCCGAGGGAAAGTGGGGGGTTTGCGCATCCCATGATGCACTTTGTGTGGAAGCGTGTGGTGGTTGTTGCGGATCCACTGCTCCAGCTGAAGGCGAGGGAATATGCCCAGGTGCGTGTGCCACACCTCTGCCCATCAACAGTGCAGAGGCGTGACGTATCACCTCCATCGGAACCCGGGGCACGTCCGCCGCCGCCTTTGGTTTTGCTTTTGGCGCTAAATGTCCCCGATATCGCGTGGCAGAGCTCTGCGTTGTGCGCGGGGTCGCAATTTCCGTGAGTGGGTTCAGCGAGGTATCTGTCTGTTGCTGCGGTTGCTGCCGCCGTTGCTGTTGCTGTTGCTGTTGCTGATGCTGCTGTTGCTGCTGCTCCACTGGAGATGTTGCCTCAAGCTGGCGCCGCGTCCTCTCACCCCCGCCAACGTTGGCGGCGCCTTCTGCCTCTGCCGTCGGGAAGTTTCCTTCTGTCCCAGGCGGAATCGACCTCCGGCGGGCGACGGGAGACGCGTCACGGAAGCCCGGCTCCCTGGCGGGTTGCTCGAACGCCTGCTGCGGCGTCGACAGCGGCAGAGACCGGACGTCGCTGGCAAACCGCACCTTGGGCGACCCCCCGCCCAACGCCCACCGGTCGTCGCTCGAGTCAATCACTACATCGTCGTCATCGTCGTTGTTGTTGTCGTTGTCGTTGTCGTTGTCGCTGGGCCCGTGACGCCCCCTGGCGCCCTTCCGTTGGCGCAGCTCACCCGCGGCAGCGGCCGCCGCCCCGTCGTACCTCCCGCTGCGATGCGGCGAGGGAGACTTTGTGCGCGTGTACACAAGCCCCTCATCCTGCCGACCGCGCGGAGGTTTGCGCAGCTGAAAGTCAAGTGCGTCACGATGCGTTTGCGGCTGCGACAGCCGATTGACAAACTGCAACTCCTTTTCACGCGTCTGAAACCGACGTCGTTGTCGGGAAACCGTTTCAGGAGCGGCACTCGCGTCCTGCGCATGCCCGCGCTGGGGCGGCAACGAACCACGGCGCGTGGGTCGCTCGATCGATGCCGGACTCGTCACACCCGCCGCAGCTGCACGCATAGTTGGAATCGTCTCCAGTGCACCCTTGTACGAGAGAGCCTCCAGACCGATTGTCTGCACCATCTCCGCTACGTCCGCCGCGGCCACGCGCTGGACAAGGTCTAAAAACTTGAAACGGTTAAGAAGAATGGCGTGCTCCGTGGCCGGTAGGGCGCAGAGGCGCGCAGACAATGTCTGATCCTCCCTGTCCAATGACATTGCTCTTCCCTGCACCGCAGATACCGGCCGAGGTGATGCTGGCGTTTCCCTGGGCGCAGAGAGAGGGAGGGGGAGGGGGAAAAGGCCAGTCTCCCCACTATTCGATAAAGCCCCCCGGGAAAGGAAGGGGAGGACTATTTACGCCAATAGAACACGTAGGTGTTGCAAGCACACCCACCCACCCACACACACACATACACCAATAGAGCAAAAGGAGCGAAAGAGAGAGAGAGAAAGAGAGAGAGAGAGAGAGAGAGAGAGATAGATAGGCCTGACAGACGAAACAAAGGCAAGGAAAACCGGCATGTGCAAGAGGAGGCCCGCCAAGCAGCGATCGCTGCTATGGCTGTTGAAGAAGGTAAAACGGGTCGTTGATATTAAGTAATATATATGTATATGCGTATATGCGCGCGTAGGCTCCGTTTGTAGCTGGGGCCACGATTGGCGCCGGAGACACCCTGAGCAGGCAGAACAAGAAGAGCTCACCAGAAACACAGAATACTATCAAGTCCCGTGCGCCACAACGAAAACATCATGGAGGAACAAAAATAAAAAGGAATTAAAATGGAACACAGTAGCACTAACGATTCGTGGGGCTCATTACTTTCTCATGTTATATCCGTGACCTTTCCTTTACTGTTGATGTTTCGAATGTCTCGCTCCCCTTTTAATTCCGCTTATCCAATCCCCAGTCTTGGTTGCTCTTATGTGCTGCTTCCTCACCCTGCGGTTTCACGCAAACACATTTCCCGTCTGGCAGGTCTGCGTGTGTGCGTGCACGCCTGGGCCTGCCGAGGGAGTTTCTGATTGCTGCCGTCGTTCCTTCAGTTATCAAAGAAGCGTGCGCGTACGCATGTCCTGCGTAAGCCTGCGTTAATTTAAATTTATCCTTGTCGTTTCACTTACTTTGGCTCCTCTTACCTTCCTGCGCTTTTCAAGTACTCACTTGTTTCTTCTTTTTTTTTTACTCTCTCATGGCTCACCCTTTCCTCCTTTGTGAGCTCTTCTGTGGCTTTCACCCAGTTATATATATATATGTATTTTCGCGGGTGCGGCTGGCATTGATTTGTTGTTGTTGTTTTGTTGTTTTTTTTAATTTAGCGTACTCGGTGCGGGTGGGGCCCCGCCGATTCCTCCGCGCCTTTTCCACCCACACACACATACACCCCACGCCGCCTCTGCTTGGGCCGGCGGTGTCCGTTGCCCAGCAGCTGGTCCGTTGCGGGGCGGTCTCGTTCCCGCGGCGCCCCACGCTCGCAAACGCAGGCACGTGCCAGGAGTAAGTCGCGGAGCTGTAAATAGTAGCAATAAAACGACGGGGAGAGCGTCACTGCTGCTTGCACTCCTGCCCTGCGCCGGCCGGTTTCCTGCCGCCGCGGCCCCCACGCCCCTTCGGGCCACCCCTGGGCGGCTCCGGCTCCTCCTCCTCCTCTTCTTCCTCCTCCTCCTCCTCGCTGCCGTCGCTGTCCGTGTCTAGGTCGCTGCTGCCGTCAGGGGCCTCACCTGTGTAGAAGTTCACGGCGCATGGAACAATGCGGGTGTGCAAAACGTGCAGCAGCTGTTCAACCTGCTCGTCCATGCTTTCGTCGTCTTCCTCTTCCCCGTCAGTGCTCGAGGGCTCCTTAAAGATGTTGAAAAAGGAGTCCCGTGGGGCAGTGATGGACTTCGCCGTGGCGCCCTTGCCGCGTTTGCCGCCCACCTTCTTACGGATGGTTTCTACCGTCACGTCCTTGCCCGGCTTCCACGTGGGCGCGGAGCGGATAATCTTCACGCCGTCCTCCTTGTGCATGACGCCCAGCATAAGCGTCTCCTCCTTGAAGAACTCGTTGGGCCCAAAAACGAAGACGACGGCAAAGCTGCCATACGCGCCCTCCAAGACACCCGAGCGCACGTCCTTCAGCTGCTTGAGCACCGGCTCATCGTATTCCTCAATCAGGGAATCAGAGACCACGTGGTTCTGCAGCACACGAAGCCAGAATCCAGGGAGACCCGCGACGGTCTTGCCGTCCTCCGCCTTCGCGACCGTGATGTCAACCTTGCCCTCGTGCTCGCTAGGAAACCCCTTTGCGACCTCCTCATCGGTGGGTTCGCGGACGCCGGAAACGATCTCCTCGCGGCGCTCGTAAAAAGGAAGGAACACCTTGTCGTAAGTGCGGCGCAGTGCCGTCTCCTTGTCCTCGAAGCCCTTGCGCAGCTTCTCGTACTCCTCGTGGTAGTGCATGAGAACCTTCGCACGCTGCTGAAGGCGCTGAGGAAGCTTGCTCATAAACTCCGCGGAGTAGTTGGGGTTGAAGTACTTCTGAAACGCACTGGGCGTCTCGTCATCGCTGTCGTGGTCGTGTGCCATGTGCGCCCGCGCCGGCATTTTCGCTTCGTGAGAAAATCCACTTACGTTTTACACTTTACGCGTTTAGAATTGCGTGGGAGGCCCGCTCGCGTTGGGGTGGAGGGGGTGCGGCGGAAAACCAGCAAGAACAAAAGTAAGATAATGAAAAAAAAAGGAAAGACATCAATGCGTCAATGGTGGAGGGTCATGGGCGCGTCGAAGGAGCCAGCGGAGCGGGAGCAAAAATCCACAGGCGCACACACACACACGCAAGTACGCGTCGCGAAGGAAAACAAAACAACAACAACAACAACAACAACAACAACGGTGACTAATGAAGGAATAGCGGATGATAGAAAGACACAGACGGTAGCGAACGAACGCCATCATGGATGGCGGCACGACTCTTGATCCGGTGAAGTGTCAGTCCACATTTTAAACGTCATTTTCAGTTACAAACAAATTACTCTTCATTTTTGGTTTCTTTTACGTGCGCATGTTTCATTCTTCGTTCTTTTTTTTTTAAGGAGCGGGAAGCCTCCATAAGACCCAAGAGCGCGTCCATGGGCGTTTCTCGGGTTCGGTCTGTCATTGGCCCCTCCTCGCACCTTGATTTTTTTTTTCCTTCTCTGGCCTCCTCTACTACTCCCCTCACTCAATTATTCTTCCAGTTTTGTTTTCGCCGCCGCCGCTTCTTCCCCGCGCGTGTGCGTGAGGCACTACTCCTCCCCCTCCGCCACGTCGTCGTCGGCGATGTGCTCCTCGGGGGCCTCCCCCACGATGTGATCCCTCGCGTGCGCCCGCATCCTGCGGCGCTCCACCGCCGCCTGCTCCGCGGCCGCGCGGAAGATGTCTTCCTTCGGACGAAACGGCGTGTCGCGGGTGCGGAGGTCGACAACAGGGACCTCCGTGTAGCCAAACTCCTCGGCCACCTTTGCCAGCTCCACACGCCGCTCGTTGTAGACCTCTGCGGGACCTATGAGGGAGTAAAGTAGCATGGTCGCCCGGTAGGCGGCGTAGGCGGCGTTTTGCACGGAAAACTGCTTCCTGTGCAGTGAACGCATCTTCTGCAGCGACAGTAAAAAGCGGGTGGCGGACGGAAGCTGAGACAACGGCTCAAACGTGACGTTTAGTCGCTTTGCAGGACGCTGGAGGAAGTTCAGGGCGGCCGGCAGTTCATTTCGGCGCAGAAACACCAACACGCTTTCATACATTGCCTTGGTGGGAAGCGACGGCTGCGGAGCGGTCGCGGCATCTGCCCCTTTAGACGCCTTCCGATCTCTGCTTGGCGGTGGCGTGCGTGAGCGACGCCGCTTCGTCGGCTCCACAGCCGCAAAATTGTAGGCGGCCGGCGTCAACACATCACTGACAAACTGGGCAAAGTTCACGATGTCTACCATGACGTCGTATTGGACAAAAATGGTCCCCCGCTGCGGTACAAGTCCAAAGGCGGAAAGAAGCACCACGCGATTCTTCTTGTCTTTGGTGGATGCAGCGGCGTGAGCAGCCTCCGAGATGATCTTGTCAAACTGGGCACAGAGGCGCCCTCGATCCTCCTCCGTGTCTTGCACAGAGGCATACGTGCTGGGCCCCTCACAGTCTGTGAGCAGCAGCACCGAGGTGGGCAGCTCTCCTAGCGCATACAGCACGTCATGCAAGAATTGGCAGGCCTCCTTCGTGGCGAAGTGCACAACAATCCCTTGCCCCGCGCGAAGACTCATCAAAAGTGTGTAGAGCGTCTGAAAACGATGGGCGCCTTCCACCACGGCGTAGTGTACCGTCACGGGGCGCCGCAAGGCGGCAACAGGGTCGGCGCAGCCCGCCTCGCACCCCGTCTTCGCGCCATCGCTGGCACTGATCTCCCTCTCGCCTGCGTCCGCGCCGCCCACGACGGTCTCGGTGGCGGTGGCACTACGCTGCGCCGCCCCCTCCGCCGCGGGCACGGCGGTGGTTAACACGTCGGCCACGGCGGCAAAGAGGGAGTCGCGCGAGGGGGCAATGACGGCCGCCACGGAGACGTGCCCCAGGCAGCCCCAACGCTGTCGGCACAGCCTCTCGTAGAACTCCCTTCTCGCGTCGTCCGTCATGTCCCGCAGCGGCGCGGGGGTCTTGGAAGAAGACTTGAGCCAAATAACGTAGGCGCCAACAAACTTCCAAATCGCACTCCTCGCATCCACCGTGAGAAACGCCTGCAAAGACGCAACCACCAGCGCCGTACGCTCTGACAGCGTCTTCGCCGCCGTTTTGTCCTCCTTTTCAAAGAGCGGAAACGTCGGAAAGCGGGAGCCGTCCAACACCAGCGCATGGGCGATCTTGTACGCCTTCTTCATGTGCGCCGACAGCACCGCCGCATCCGCATCGGTTTCCACGAGAACAAGCAGAGAGGCACCGTGCAGCGTGGGCCCACTCCACAGCGCACGCCTCTGCAGTGCCGCGAGCGCCATCACGGCGAAGGCGCCGACGTCTCCCTCCAGCTCAACACGCTTTATGGTGAACGCCTCATGCGCCTCAGTTTCGCCGCTCTGGCAACCTGCGCTGCTGAGGTCCTGAATGGCACGAAGTTGTCTCTGGCGCAGGCGGCGGGGGGCCTTCGGGCAGTGTTCCCGCAGGAACTCAACCACCTCGGCGCTGAGCGGCACGTCAGCCGGTGATGCGTCGGTGGACGCCGTCGCCGTGGCCAAAGTACGGCTCCATTTTTCTTTGCGTTGCAGCAAAGCGGGCGCCACATCCTCCACGCGTCTTCGCTTCAGGCCCGCCGCTGCACCGTCGCGCGTCGCGTACTGCAGCAAACGCCGCTGGCCACGCGTCAAGGAAGGCATTGAAGTTGAGTTAAAATGCGCTTGCCGGCTGCTGCCCAATCCCTCTCCTTTGGGCCCACGTAGCCGAAGCGCAGGCGAAATGGCAGCAAAATGAAAAAAAAAGGCACAACAAGAACAAAAAAGGAATAACACAAAACAACAAAAAAAAATAAAAAAAAGAGACGTCGTTGAAGGAAGACGACGCCGCGTGCGCTCCTGCGGCGGTTTGTATTTCCCTCGATGTTATGCGTGTATGTCTGGGTAGTGTACACAAACAATGCACGGAAATGTGCAAAAGAGAAAGGAAAAAAGAAGAAAAAGAAAAAGAGTGAGAAACAATTCATAGGCGGAGAACGCCTCGTCGTCGTTCCTTCCCCCCCCCCCCGCCAACGACAGACACACCACCGAAGTACAACGAGACGGTAGGGTTTCAGCAGTCTCAGAGAACCGGCATCGGCTTGCCCTTCTCGACGGCGGCGGCGATGTCCTTCACCTCCTTGTCGGCAAGCAGCGCCGCAAGAATAATGTCGAGAACCGCATCCCCCGCCGCCAGAGCGACGACGTCCAAGCAGCTGAGCCCCTGCGTACTCACCACCGACACCGGGGCGCCATGGTCCAACAACAGTATCGCGCACGACAAGACAAGGTTCAGTAGTGCGCTTTTACCCTCAGAGGTGACGTCGTCGTCGGAACTCTCCAGCAGCACGAGCAGGCCAAAAAGCACATGAAGCAACGAGCAGCCCTCCTCATCCACGGTGCACGAGGCCGCGAGGTCCTCCTGCAGCAGTTCCCGCAGCGCGGGCAGGTTGAGCTTGCTCACCAGGTACATCGCCTCAGTGAGCGACGAGGGCAGCGGCGTAACATTTAATGATCCTTCTCCTCCTCCTCCTCCTCCTCTTCCTCCTCCTCCCCAAGTTTGGGTACGCGCCGCACCCGGGCAGGGCGAGGTTGGGGAAAGATTTAAAAGTCGGTCCAAGTGCACATGCATCGCCTCGGGTAAAATTGTGTAGGCCGGAGAACGTGCCCCCACCGCGCCTGGGGGTCTAACCTCAGGCGGTGGCAGAATGCTGGAGACGTACACGCGCCGTGCCAGCAACGCATTTGCCTCCCGCACGTATCCACGGCGAAACAACAAACACGCCAACAGACGGTACTCCCGCAGTGAGGCAAGTAAGTCATAACAGTCTTCCAGGCGAATCGATGAACCGCACGCCACAACGCGATACGCCGCTCGATGATCCTGCGCCTCAAGGGCAAGTACCAGCAGGGCGTACTCCATCGCCCGCGCGCAGACGTCCGAGGACTGCCTTAACCGGGAGCGAAAGTACAAGATAACCTCATCCTTAAATAACTCCCATGCGTGTTCCAGAAAAGCCGTTGCGGTGACGGCCCCCCATTCCGTGACCTGGCGGTAGATGACCTCCCGCTCCGCGTCTCCGCCGCTTGGCACAAGCGGAAAGGTCTCAAATGTCTCAAGCCACGCATGATGCAGCTCTCCAGCATATGTGTTGTAGGGACAAGGTCCCTCCCATTGAGCCCAGTAGCCGCCATCCGCGTCATCGCTAACCTCCTGGGCGACTTCGCCATGCCCCTCAAGGATATCTCTCTTTTCCTTTTCAGGTGCTACCTTCGCGGCCTGCGCATCACGTGTGCCCGCAACACCGCTTGTCGGGGCGGTTATATTTTCCGTCTTTGAAGCCGCAACAGCATTCTCTGCCTTCAGCGGACGCGTTGCCAGCAGTGCTCGCAGTTCAGGGCTGTACTCGTCGGGGCCAGGCGGGATGCACTCCAGCAGCGAGAGCAGCAGGTCTCTTGGATCAATGTGGTCGTTGAAGTGCAGCATCGCCTCCTTCGGGCGGCAGTGGTGCAGGTAGGCGTACCCCGCCATGATGTGTAGCTCCAGCTCAATCCCCTGCAGGTCCAGGCTGCCTCTTGCCCGTTGGCTGCCTAATAAGTGAAAGGCCTCCTCCACCTTGAAGTGTTCCACCAGATTTGCCAGTTGTTGGCGCAAGGAGTGGAGGCTGGCCATCCAAATCTTTGTCTTGCTGGCCGCGTAGAGGAAATCGCCGCGCCCCAGCTGGGAGCTGAAGAGGCACCCAGGCAACATCAACCGCCCGGACATGTCATCGTCGTAGAGCGAGAAGACATCGCAGTAGTGCTCTGTGAACACGAAAAGAAACGGGTGACGAACAACAAAAGAAAGGGGCTCGTCCTTCAGCTGAATCGTCCGCCCAAGAACTCTTCCCGACGGCATGGAGCGCATTGACACGGAGAAGATGGAGTGGTTGTAACGCATAAACACCTCGCCGTCGCCGGCTGCCAGCAGCGGCTGCTTTCCACCGCCGAGAGGAAGTACACCGCATGAGCTCCCGTCTGAGAGAGAAAGAAGGCTGTACTCCCGCCGCATCCCAACACAGGCGATACTGCCGTAAGTGACCAGGGCCTGAACGGGCTCCGGAAGTACAAGCTCCTGTGCGAGAATGGCCCGCGCGCCTTCAGCCTGGGATGCGTCGAACTCAAATACGCTGAGCCCCTTGCCATTCAACTCGGATGCGCATATCACATGCAGACCCGCACGCTGGGGACTGTTTTGCTGCGAGTCCGAAACAAAGAAGGTTCCAACATGTTCCGCGATAGTTTGAAGGTGCGAAAAAGTAACCGAGTTGAGCACCACAAGGCGATGCTCATACAATACGAAGAGAAGCGTATGTGTACGACTATGCTGAATCCGCTCAATTTTCCTTTTCATCGTGGATAGCAGAGTGAAGCGCACGAGCGTGGTGTTGATCATCTCGGAGGCCTCCGCAGAGGCTGACAGAGGCGCGGAGGCCACATCGGGCGGTGCCAGGGCACCCGCACGGCTGTTGCCGGCCGCATTATCGCTGCCGGCGCAACGCGATTGTGGGGCCTGCCGTGCCGCCTCGAAGGACGACGCGCCCGCCACGACGAGCTTCAGGAGGAGGCCGCGGTCGGTGCCAGCAAAGATGGTGCCGCCGTGGGTGTCGAAGGCCGAGATTTTGCCGTACTCGGGCGGCACCTCATACAGCCGTACCAGGCACCGCACCGCCAGCATCAAGGCGCTAACGCACGCAACGGGACACACAAAGAAAAAAAGTTTTTCTTTGTTATCTTTAAAGGGAGAGGGAGGGGGTAAAGTGAAACGAAGGACCACACAAAATAAAAAATTCAAAAAGGTAAAAGGTAAAGAGACAAAAATAACAACACAAATACAATATATATATATATATATATATATGCAGAACACCACGGGCAGGCAAAGGCAATAAAGAAGGGAGAAGGTCATTCTCCTACACGTACGCGCAAAGGGAAAGAGAGAAGTAAAAAAAAAAAGGAAATGAGGAGGGAGCGCGCGTGTGGTGTGCATAAATTTAAAAGGCGGTATTTGTAATAAATGGGAAAAGACTTGTGAAGATTAGTGAGTGGAAAATGCGACGAAAATATTCGTCCGCTTTTTTCCCCCTTTCCCCCCCCCCCCACGAGACGCCTGTTGGTGGTAAATAAACCCTCACGCACATCCACCG
>NW_021704171.1:0-43495 GCF_003719485.1 Trypanosoma conorhini | reverse complement strand
TTTCCTTCTCTCTCTCCTTTTTTTTTTTTTTTCTTTGCTGCCTCCCTTTTTCCTTCGCCGTTTTCTTTGCTCTATCACCCCCTCTTCCCTCTGCGCGTGCGCGCGGGGCAATTGCGCGGAGGTCCCTGGGGACCATAAAGGGGGGAGGAAAGAAGGAGTAATGAAGGCGGGACACAACCCCCACGCCACCACCCAGCACGTATATTCATATATATGCATACAGAAAAAAAATAAGCAAGAAGGAAACGGAGAGGCCGTGGGTACGTGTTCGTTGCTGCTGCTGTTGTTGTTGTTGTTGTTGTTGTTGTACGTCTGCTGTGCGTAACGTCTCTCTCGTCTACGTCGTGGCGGGGAGAGAGAGAGAGAGGGCGAGTGATTTGAAGTTGTTTAATGTGTCACTGTAGGTATTCCCCTCACTGCGAAGAGAAGGTGGTTTGGTTTGCGCTAGTTTATACGCACATATATATATTTATATATATATAAATATATATTCTCTCAGTGGCTGCTCCTCCGTTCCTTCTTTCTTTCTCTCTCGCTTTCTCATTCTCTCTGTTTCTCTCCTCTTGCAAGTCGCTCAAGGAGAGATTGTATGAGCTCTGAGGGACAATGCGTGTGTGTTTATGTTCGTTTTGTTTTTTTTCTTTTCTTTTTCTTTTCCGTGTTCTCGCCGTAAAGATTATTGCGGGGCGACGGTGATGGGGTAAATAAGAAGAAGAAGAGAGAGAGAGGAGGCGGCGGCGGGGGGGGGGGGAAGTATTGCGTTGCTTGCGGCGAAGCATTGCGCCGCGGTGTCCGGGTGGCCCTCTACGCGCCACCCACCGGCGGCAACCGCCGCGTGTGGGGCGGCGAGCGGGAGCGGGGCGCACTTGACGTCGCCGTGACGCACGCAGCTGCAAGTTGCGGCCCACCCCCGCGCGGTGGCGGGGGGCGACGCCGCGGTTGGTCTCTGCCGCTTCTCTCCCTGCGCCGGCGTGAGGGGAGAGAAGGAGGACCGCCACCACCACCGCCAAAGACAACAGCAACAACAAACTTAAAAAAAAAAAAGATGCTCGTCGTTGTCTCGCGCTTTTTTTTTTGTCGGTCTGTTTTGTTGTTGTTGTTGTTGTTTTGCCCCGCCCTTGCGGCTCCTCGCGTTGGTGGCCTGCACGGCGTGGAGCGACGCCTGCCTTCACGTCCACTCTGTGTGTGTTTTTTTTTCTTCTTTTTCTTTTTGCTTTTTTCGTCTCCCTCGCTGGGCCGTGCGCCTCCGCTGCCGTCGCTGCGAAGGGTTCAAAGAAGGCGGCGCGCGTGGGCATCCGACTCCACGCACCCGCACTCGCCAACGTGCACGCACAGACAGACGCCCACGCACACGTCCCACTCGCACGCGCCCGCCGTGCCTGTCTCCGTGTGCGCGCCTGCCGACCGCCGAGAGCTGTGAGGCGGTGGGAGGGGATTTCGCTGCGGCCGGTGACGGGCCCACCGCTACACGCATAAAGGCGCAGAGCAGAGGAGGTGTGCTGCGTCACACACACGCACACACACACACACACGCACGCACGAAGCGGCGGGAAATTCAAAGGGACTCTGTCCTCTTTTCCCTTTGGTGTTAATCGGCCTTAATTCATTTACTCCACCAAACATCGTACATAACGCCATCAATAGGACGAAGAACGAGAGCAAAAGTAAAAAATAATAAAGAAACAAAAAAAGTAGCTCAACGAGTCCCCGCAGGTGGCTGGCGAGTAACCCCACCGGCGTTCATACAGATAGACAGAAGTGCGATTGTTGGTGCCCACATAGACGACTTGGGTGCTGCCGCCTGTCGGGTGGTGTGTTTCGCAAGCGGCGGCGTGTTTGCGTTGAGGGGGTCTGCGTGCGCCGGGGCAAATGACGGAGGCGGCGAAGTACAAGAAACTCACCCCCATCGACCATGTCCTCATACGGCCGGAGATGTACGTCGGCAGCGTTGAGACGATCTCCACCGCGATGTTCGTCTTCGACCACGACAAGGGCCGGATGGTGTGGGACACGCTGAAGCTCAACCACGGCCTGCTGAAGATCGTGGATGAGATTCTCCTCAACGCCTCCGACAACCTCGCGAACAAAGGCGCCCGGATGACGTACATCCGCGTGCACATCACGGAGTCGGGGGAGATCACCATCGAGAACGACGGCGCCGGCATTCCCATTGTGCGCAGCAAGGAGCACAAGCTCTACATCCCGGAGATGGTCTTTGGCCACCTCCTCACCAGCTCCAACTACGACGATGCGAGTCAAACCACCGTCGCGGGACGGCACGGGTACGGCGCAAAACTCACAAACATTTTGTCCCACCGCTTCTCCGTCTTCTGCCGGACGAGGGGGAAGGAGTTTCACATGAGTTGGCAGGACCACATGCGTAAAGCGACGGCCCCGCGGGTGTCGAACTGCGATGCAAAGGAGAAGAATGTGACGCGTGTGAAGTTTCTGCCGGATTACGAGCGATTCGGCTTGAGGGAGAATAAAATTTCACATGACATGAAGCGGGTGTTGCACAAGCGTGTCATGGACCTCGCCGCGATGTTCCCAAGCATTGAAATCTCACTCAATGGCACCCCGTTTGGCTTTAAGTCCTTCCACGACTACGCCGTGCTGTACAGCGCCCCAATCTCAGGTGGGGAGATGCCGCCGGCGCCGTTTGTGTACGAGAGCCGCAATGGCGCCATCGCGTTTGTGCCCTCCCTCACTGCCGGCACCCGCCGCGTGTTTAGTGTGGTGAACGGCGTCGTGACGCACAATGGCGGCACCCACTGCAACGCCGCGCAGGATATTCTACAGTCCTCCCTGGAGACTGTTGAGCGGGCGCTGAAGAAGGAGAACAAGGTGATTGACACAAATCGTGTCCTGCGGCACTTCACCCTTCTCGTGTTTCTCGTGCAGGTGCAGCCGAAGTTTGACTCGCAAAGCAAGGCGCGTCTCGTCTCCTCGCCGACGATGCCGCGCGTGCCAAAGCAGGAACTGGTTGAGTTTCTGCTGCGCATGCCGTTTCTCGAGGCGCACGTCAACACCATGACGGGGCAACTCGCGCAGGAGCTGAACAAGGAGATGGGCGCCGGGCGTCGCATGAGCAGCAAGACCCTCATCTCCTCCATCACGAAGTTAGTGGACGCCACCACGACGCGGCGGGACCCAAGATGCATTCGCACCCTCATCGTCACAGAGGGAGACTCCGCCAAGGCGCTCGCGCAGAACTCCCTGACGAGTGACCAGAAACGCTACACCGGCGTCTACCCGCTGCGTGGTAAACTGTTAAACGTGCGCAATAAAAACCTCAAACGCCTTAAAAACTGTAAGGAGTTGCAGGAACTCTTCTGCGCCCTCGGACTCGAGCTGGGGAAGATCTACAAGGAGGCAGACGAGCTGCGGTACCAGCGCCTACTACTCATGACAGACCAGGACGCGGATGGGTCGCACATTAAGGGGCTTGTCATCAACGCCTTTGAGGCGTTGTGGCCCTCGCTGCTTATCCGCAACCCAGGCTTCATCTCCATCTTTTCCACGCCCATTGTGAAGGTGCGGCTGCGGGACAAGTCCACCCAGTCCTTCTTCAGTCTGAAGGAGTTTCACAAGTGGCAGAGGACGCATGCAAACGTGCCCTACACTGCAAAGTACTACAAGGGTCTCGGCACCTCCACCACTGCGGAGGGAAAGGAGTACTTTAAGGACATGGACAAACACACCATGCGGCTGCTGGTGGAGCGTAACGATCACAACTTACTTGACAGCGTGTTTGACTCCCAGGAGGTGGAGTGGCGCAAGGATTGGATGACCAAGGCAAACGCCTACACCGGAGAGGTGGACATCGACCGCAGCAAAAAGGCCCTCACGGTACCCGATTTTGTTCACAAGGAAATGGTGCACTTTGCCCTTGCCGGCAACGCCCGTGCTCTGGCACACGCGGTGGATGGATTAAAGCCTTCGCAGCGAAAAATTTTGTGGGCTCTCTTGCGTCGCTCTAGTAATGAGGCTGCCAAGGTGGCACAGCTGTCGGGGTACATCTCAGAGGCCTCTTCCTTTCACCACGGCGAGATGTCCCTGCAGGAGACGATTATTAAGATGGCCCAGAATTTTACAGGCGGCAACAACATCAACCTGCTCGTTCCAGAGGGTCAATTTGGTTCGCGTCAGCAGGTTGGCAACGACCACGCGGCAGCCCGCTACATCTTCACGAAACTCTCCAGTTTTGCACGGATGCTGTTCCCCAGCGAGGATGAGCCTCTCTTGGACTACGTGGAGGAGGAGGGGCAGCGGGTGGAGCCAAACCACTACGTTCCCATCCTTCCGCTGCTGCTGTGCAACGGGAGTGTTGGTATTGGGTTTGGGTTCGCCTCCAACATCCCCCCGTTTCACCCGCTCGACGTTTCGGCGGCTGTGCGCAGCATGATTAGTGGTGAGAGTGCCAAGGCTGTCGTACGGCGGCTTGTGCCTTGGGCCGTTGGCTACCAAGGCGAGGTACGTCGAGGCCCGGAAGGGGAATTCATCGCGGCTGGAAGTTACCAATACTACGTTGATGGCCGTGTGCACGTGACGGAGGTGCCGTGGACGCTTAGCATTGAGGCCTTCCGCGGCCACATCTCGCACCTCGCGTCGAAGGACGTTGTGCAGCGCATTGCCGACTACTCTGGCGCGAACCACGTTGACATTGACCTGGAACTCACGAAAGGTGCTGTGACGACGTACGCGGAGTGCGAGAGCGAGCTCCTGCTGACGCAGCGTGTCTACATCAATGGGACCGTCTTCTCCCCGAACGGCGTCCTCACCCCTCTGGAGGGTGACCTGGCGCCTGTGCTGCAGTGGCACTACGACCGCCGCCTGGACCTGTACAAGAAACGACGACAGCGCAACTTGGGGATTCTCGAGGCCGAACTCGCGCGGGAGAAGTCGACGTTAACGTTTGTGAACCACTTCCGCAGTGGAAAAATTGACTTTGTCAATGCCACGGACGAGAGTCTGGTGAAGACCTGCGGCAAGCTGGGTATGGTGCGCGTGGACGGCTCCTACGACTACGTGCTGCGCAAGCCCATCACGTTCTACACAAGGACGAGTCTCGAGCAACTAGGCCGCAAGATCGTAGACACCGAGAAGCGCATCGAGAAACTCAAAAAGACAACGCCGGTGCAGCTTTGGCTAGACGAGCTCGACCGCTTTGACCGCGCCTTTGAGGAGTACGAGAAGACTACAGTGGCGTCCATTCTCAAGGAGCGGCGGGTGCATCCGCCGACGGGCGACGTGAACCGGGCCCTGCAGCAGCCGCGGCTGGAGGTGGAGGAGCCTAAGGCCCCTTCCGCCGGCGGCAGAGGGGTCCCAATGCGGGTGAAGGTGCGGAAGTACGCCCCCCCGCCGCCGAGTAAGCGACCCCAGCTCGACGGCGGCAGAGGCGGCGGCGGCGGCAACAGTGCGGCGGCGGTGGTGGCGCGCGTCAAGGCCGCAAAGAGGGCGGCGCGGACGAAGGGCGTGCGGAAGATGCTGTTGGATGTCGTTTCCCAGCAGGTGGCGCGCGCCATTCCGCGGCTGCCGTGGTTCCTCTTTTAGGTCTCGCGGTCGCCGCCCCTTTTGTTGCCCCCCAACCCGATCCAACCCACCCAAGCCCTGCTGATAAAACGCAGCGAACATGAGACGGTGCGGTGTGCAGGAGAAGGGCCGCGGGGCTCTCAAGTGAAGCGTGCACGGCTTCAGGTGGCCACGCGTAGTCTGTGGGTCGCTGGGGGAGGGGCACGCACAATAGAGCATAGAGCGTCGCCCCGTGAATCCGCCGGAGCCGGAACAGCAGGAACCAAAATAAAAGGCGGAAAGCGAAACGCCAAGAAGAAAAGAAGAAGTTAAAAAAAAAACATGAAAACAAAAGGAAAAAATCCGGAGTTACCCATAGAATTACATAAAAGACGAGGAGGAGGAGAGGAGGGGAGTGTTTTCCACGCAGTTGGCTTATTCATTATTATTTTACTTCTCCCCCCGTCTCGTTTGTCGGCCGGTGGGTGTGGCTGGGCGTGCGCGCATTACTCAGCAGGAGAAGACGAGCCCCGCCACCCCTCCCTCCCCCGCACGTGCAGGAAAGAAAAAAAAAGAGGGAAGAAAACAACCGAAAAAAAAAAGAAGCTCGGGCGAGAAATAACGCAGTGCTACTGACGTATTGTTAATTTATTTACACATGCAAGTGTGTGTGCGTGTGTGTCCTGAAACGGAAGAAGCAGGGAGCAGCCACAGTGAATATGCATGCATGTATGCATTGGGAGACATGGTAAAACAAGTTATGGCGCTAGTGACGAGTTCATTGGCTTCCTTTTTTTTTTCTCTCTCACTCTTTTTTTTTTGTTGTTATTTTTACTATTACTCCCTCTCCATCGTTGGCACTCTAACTGCATCTCTGCTGATAGGTTTCCTCCCTCGTCGCTGTGCTGTGTGTCTGCATGCGCATTGACCTTGATTGTGCATATGCTTTTCTTAAAACGAAAAAAAAGTCTTTCCCCCCTCCCCTTCTTTTCTGTGTGTTGTTTTTTTTTGTTGAAGGTCCTATACAGAAGGAGGGAACGCATCGAGCGTGGAGTTGGCCGCGGACTGCGTCCCTCCGTTCCGTTGGCGACGGCTTCCTGTTAGGCCATGGAGTTGGATTCCATTAAGCTGCAGCTGCGGGAACTGCAGCAGTGCTACGACGACGACACAAAGAGCGACGACGACATCATCTACCTCGTATACAACTGGGTGAAGGGCGCCCATGTTGTGGCGCAGCTATTGTTGTTAGAGGGCCGCTTTCCCGAGCTGCGCCGCTGCCTTGACCTCTGTCGAAATGTCCTGGCGGAGCAGAATGTCGGGGTGAGCAGTAGCAAGCTTGCAGGCGCCGGCGCTGGAGGTGGGAGTCGCCGGAAAGTTATTTCCCGCGCCTCCGGGGAGGACCTGTTGCTGATGGACTCCCTCCGTGTGCGCACCTCACAGCTGCAGAAGCAGTACGAGGAGGCCCGCACGAAGACGAAGGGTCGGGATACGCAGTACTACATGAACAAGCTGCTTCGCCCCAGCGACGAAGAGGGGGCGCGGGGCGGCACCGCCGTGGCGGGGGAACGGCGGCCGCCCACCCCACCGGAACGCGGCATCTCGTTTGGCCGCCGCACGCGGCTCAATCGCTGGAAAGTGCCACCCGTTTTGCCGCCCCTCGTGACAGAAACTCGGCCATTTTTTCGCACCCGCATGACCGGGGGCGTCGACGGGCCCTCAGACCCGCCCTCAAGGCACCGCGGGCACTTTTCACGCGCGACGTCGTCCTTGACGTCATCGACGGTTGACGCGGGGCACGACGACGACGAGGCCCCGCCGCAGGGAGTCGAGATGCCGGCGGAGAAGGACTGGCTTGCAGACCTCACACGCGGCGGCGAGCCCGTGGCCTCCACAGGTGTTCCAAGTTACCCAGAGTTGGGGAAGTTGGAGGTCGCGGCGCGCAACCCACCGGCGCCTAAAAAGGCGCCGCGGCGGTGCAAAACCTCCGTGCTTGGAAGCCACGTGCGAGCGCTCTCAGCGGGCCTGAGCACCGCCCCGCTGCCCTCAGGTGAGTTGGAGTATCGCTTCATGAGGAATGTGGACGCGCACGTCATGAAGGCGGCCATCGCGATCAAGGCGGCGTCGGAGGTGCAGCAGCGTTCCGTGGCCGTGATGCAGGCGATGACGGGGCCCTCGTCCCTCTTCCTGCAACAACCGCAACTGCTAAAGGGGGAGCAGCAGGCACAGCAGGAGGGGCCGGAGCAAATGTCCCCCATTCACGATGGGAGCAGTATGGGGAACTGGAAAAGAGGAGCAGAAAAAAAAGGGGAGAGAGATGCCTTGCCAGGGAGTTGGCGCCTTGGCACCCCGTCTACGAGCTCCTTCTCTGTTCGCAGCACAAGGGGTAGGAGGATGTTCTCGTCGAAGCGACAGCGGCGTCCCATATCTCCAATCTTGTCCCCATCCAAGACACTTGGGCACCCTGACCAGCGGAGTCATGAGATGAATGTCTCGGGGGACACGAATGTGTCGCAGAACCTCTCTGCCGAGGCGGTAGAGGATGGGGTCCGTCCCCCTACGCGCTCCACCGGGAAGGACTTGCTAAAGGTAACTGATTTCTATCCGCACCTTTCGCTGGAGGCAAAAGAAAAGTTGGAAGGGATATACGACACCTACAAGGAGAAGAGTAGTGAACTTCGCCTCTCTATGCGGGCCATGCGTCGCAAGGTGAGAGATCAAATTGACATCTTCAAGCCTCACGAGCAGGTTGTGCTGCTGGAGGACCCAGCCGTGTGGAAGGCGCGACGACGAAATCACGCCGCGGCGTTGGATAGCTCTGTGACAGCTGGCTCCTCCGTCTCCGAGTCCTATCTGCTTTCGGTCACGGACGCGCTGGACTCGAAAAGCTTCTTAAACGCCAGTGGTGCCGTCAACTCCGGTTGCCTGCCACTGCCCACGGCTAACGCAGCTGCGACGGCGTTGGAGGAAGCAGCTGCCCCTGACAAGATGGCGGCGCCTTCATCGGAGTCTGTCTTCAAAACAGCTGAGTTGGAGCCCACCACTTCGCGGCCATTTGAATTAGGCTCGGCATCCCGTGGGCAAGGTGAACCAGCCATGGCCACAGGTGAGGCTCGGGGTCGGGACGAAGCGCTTTCCCCTGGCTTTGGCGAGCTCACCTACAGTGGCCCGTCATCAATTAACTGCACACTGCCAGCCTGCATTGATGTGCTGCCCTCACTGCAAGAGCTACGGCTTGCACGGCTGAACTCGTCAACGCACGTGGCGTTTCCTATGGTACACGCGATGGTGACGCGTCGAGCCGCGGCACGTGTGGAACAGGAGAAACGGCTCAAGCAATTTGGCGCTGCCGCACCGCCTCCACGCCTCTCGGTGTCGTCGCAGGGAGCTTCTCGCGAAGCCACTGAGGGTGTCGTGGGCCGCCAGAAGAGGTCCAGCGCCGCGTTAGAGACCCCGTCATTGGAAACCAAACCAAAGTCTCTTGCTGTGGGGCAGAGTGGGAAGGTGGCTGTGGACACGCATGCTGGACAGAAAAGTGAGAGGGGCCACGCGGTGGCGATGCCTCTCTCCTTGGAGGAGATTCACCGCTGCTCCAACTGGGTCATGGAAGACGCTACGCTTGGGATGGGCCTTCCATTTCACTTGGCGACCGTTCGGCTGCAGTGCGCGTGTCGGCGGTTTTTGGCCAGACGTGAGCGCTACCGTCGGGCCGTCGCCGTGGAAGAGTATTTGAGCAGCACAGTTCTGCGTGGGAACAGTGCCATTATCATTCAGCGATACGTCCGTCGCTGGTTGTCGCGTCGGCAGACGTCAACGATGCTGCTGCGCCTTGGCTACCAGATGGATCAGCGGGTTGCAAACGAGGCCATGTACTCGGAGGATACGGGCTCCGACGATGCGGGAAACACAGTTGGGCTGGGGCCTCGCGGGTGGCGGATTGCGCCATGCGGTGCGCCTGTCATGGCGCCGCACAAGAACAGCCTGTCCTTCTCCCCACTGGGGGATGAGTCTGACTCCTTCGACCATCATCGCCGGATGCAACTGTCTCTCTCCCCGGCAGCCTCCTGTGCGTACAAGCTGTACCTTATACCTGTTTCAAAGCGCTTTGAGCAGTCCTCGGCGCGTTGTGCGCGGCTCCGCCGGATTCAGGAGAAAATAGCAAGCAGAGTGATTCTGCGGGCCTTTCGGGATCACTTGCACAGGGCGATTAAGCGTTGGGAAATGGAAACGCGCACCTACATGAATTACGCGACCGGCAGGTTGGCCTTTGGTGAGGCGTTTGGTGTCGACCGGTCTGGCCTGCAACCGCGCGTCGAAGTTGCAGGCCGCACCAGAAGCATCACCGAGAAGACGGCCGCCCTGGACCTCTCACAGGGCATGTCTTTTTGCTCGAGTGTCTTTCCGCTTCCACCGGAGAGGGTGTCGGGCGACGTCGTTGCCGCTTGGGAGGCTCGCACGGCAGAGGCTCGGCGTTGGGGCGACTTCATGACACCGCTGGAGCAGGTGAAGCTCTCCAAGCTGCAGGAAGTACGGCGTAAACGCCAAGTCGCCGAGGCGGTGCAGCACGCCGAGCAGGAGAAATTGCAGCTGCAGAAAGAGGAGGAGCTTCAGCAGCGACAGAGAGTGAAGTTGGATGCCGCGTTGCTGCTGCAACGCTGCGCGCGGGGGTACCGGCTGCGGCAGTGGTTCGCTAAGCAACTGCAAAAGGTGCGTGAAGAGCATCTGTTCTTGCACCGTCGAGCTGAGCTACTTGACGGCAACGCTGCTGGCCCGGCCAACTCACACATTGCCAACCTCGCCAGCAGTTTTTTGCTGTCCTTCTCAGTCATGGGTAAGTCCATTCCTTCAGAGGCGCAGCCGGTTCCACCTGACGTGGCCGCTGTGATCATGAAGGGTATTTACCGTCGCAATCCAATGCGGTTTGGGATCAACGAGGAGGTGCGCCGCAAGCAGTTGGAGGCGGTGGTTATGGTGCAGTGCTTGTTGCGGGCCCGTGCCAGTCTGCACTGTGTGGTGGACCGCTACATCGACCTCTGCGCCATTGTGATTCAGCGACGATGGCGAATTGTTCTCAAGCGACGCAAAGCATTGAAAAAAGGCAAGCGAAAATGTATCATCAACGTCCTCCGGGCTGTGGGAGCCTAAAGGAAAAATAAAAATGAAAAAAAATGAAAAAAAATAGTTGCTTTCCGATGTACAGTGCTCTCATGCCATTAACGTGTCTTGCGCATACACGCACACGCACAAATACATTACAGAAGGGGAGAGAGAGAGAGAGGGAAACTGTGTGCGTGTGCATGTGCGTGTCTTCCTTTTGTAATGTCTCTCTGCACTTGCCTTCGCTGTGCGGTTGGAGTGCCGGGGCGACGGCTCCGCCGCTGCGGAGCCGCGTGGGTGCTGAATATCAGGTGCAATGCTTTTCCTCCTCCTTTTCATCCCCTCATGACCGCCACCCTTTTATTTTTCTGCTTGCTGCTGATGATTCCACCCTTTTTTTTTTCTTGTGATCCGCTGCAATGCTCGCCCGCCGCGGTGGATCGACGTGTGCGCGCGCCGCCCCACCACACACACACACACACACACACACACACACACACACATGTCTGCAGGTGCGAGGTGGGGAAAGTGAGCTCGGGCGGCAGGCCTCCCCGGCGGTGCGTAGAGGCGGCGCGGGGGAGTGCGAGGGACCAAAGCGGCGCGGGAAACGCGGCGAAGGAAGCCGAAGCGAAGCGAGAACGACGGGCACCGCGGTGACTTCTGCGGATGCACCAGAGGACACTGCGCCGGCTCCAGCAGGCCGTGCAAAACCCCCCCGTTGGTTCGGCGAACATCCCCTCGCCCTACGCGACGGAGGGCGGCCACGTCCCGATCTGGTCGATCGTCAATGGGTTTGTGCAGAAGCGCAACTGGGTGTTCCGCAACCCGGAGTGGTGCGACCTCTGCAAGGAACCCGTGGCGCTCTGGGTCAACCACCACGGGCGCAAGGATCACGCCTTGCTGGACTTGCACTACACGCAGATGATGGAGTTTCCACGCCGTTGGAACCCGGAGGAGCTTCTCGCCGTCTTTGTGGATGAGTTGGGGCTCCCGGTGGAGGCGTACCAAAGGTACTACGGCGGCTACGAGCGCGAGCACCGCAATGAGCTCTACGCCATGCTTGTCACACTAGGGGAGGAAAAGATGCTTCATTTTGGCGAGCCCCGAGATACCTATTTGCACCGAATGCAGGGTGGTCTGCGTGGGATGGACCACCAGGGTGCCTTGGTGCTGCACCGGTACATCCTCGGCCCCTTCATGCGCATCTACCCCAACGGCCACATTCAAGACTTCTCAAACCTGGTGGACTTTGTCACGTGTGCGTACAACATGGAGACTGTCTATGACTTGTGCGGCTTCTACACCCTGGACAAGGTCGCCTTGAAGGCGGATTACAAGGCAACCTCCCCCGCTGCATTGGGCCTGGGAGGTATTGCGGTGCACTCGTCTGCTTCGCACGGCTTCGTGCAGCAGGCGGCGGAAACTCCCCCGCAACCGCCGCGGCAACAACGCAATGCGGCGGCAGGGACAAGCAGTCGTAGTGCAGCTGACATGGAGGAGGAGGCCTTCTCAAGGAAAGCGGTCTTTGTTCGGCAACTGTTGGGCCAGCTCCGGTGGCTGACACTACCAGGCGAAGAACACCCCGCCGGTCAGACCTTTCCACCGCATTTGATGCTGCTTGGGGAAATATGCCTCAAGTCGCTTGTGGTGGAAATCATAGCGGCGCGCCTGTGTGAGTACATGGTGCGGGTGGAGCCCGTGTGGCGCGATCACGGTTACGAACGTGTCAAGCTTAACGTGAACAAGATTATGCAGCGGCAGAGTGACATTCTACCTGAGCCTGTCAAGTTTTTCTACCGCCCCATGTCGCCGAATCTGGATGACTTCTACGGCACTAAACGAGGCCCTCTCGACGAGGCGCTGGAGAAGGCTGCGGTTGCGCCAGTCTCTGGTAAGGCTGCTTAGGCGCACGTCTGTTTTTGCGACGGTCGGCCCGTTGTTTGGGCTGCTGGAGGTGGGGGAGGGGGTGTTGCGGTGGCGTGTGGTGTCACCGGCGACGGTCAATGCGTCTGCGAGGGAAAAGCAACCAAGAGGATGAAGAGGCGGATACTGTTACTTCTGCACCCCGGGATAGCAAGGGGGAGTGTCGTGTTGCTGGCTGCCTCCAAGCTTATCTGCATAACTGCGCGTGTACGTGCGCGCTCTTCTGCATTGTGTTCCCTTCCTTTCTCTCTCTCTCTCTCTGTGTTGCATTCGTTGAGTTGTGCCCCTCTACACACACCCACTCGCGTGCGTGCAGGCGCACAACGGGGAAGTCGGGAACTGTCGTCCCAGTCAAATAAATGCCGACACCACCGGCAGTTCTGCGGGGCTGCGTGTTGTCGCGGCGGGCATTTGTTTGCCCATTAGTGCCGCGGGGTGGCAGCGGCGGCGCCGCGCAGGCCCTTCGACCAGGACGGGGTCATCCTCCGCTGCGCACGCCGGCGGCCTCCATGCACACGCGCCTGGCAGGGGGCTGCGGCCATCCGTGCCAAGGGCAAAACTCCTTCGAGACACACGCCGATGGCTTCAGCACACTTTTTACGGCGTCGGCACCCGCCGCCGCCTCTTCTTCCTTCCCTTCGCCGTCGAGCGGTGACGAGGGCGCCGTGGCATCTTCACGCACCCCACCGCCGAGGCATCGTGTGTCGCGGTGGTTCTTTCCTGGACTCACGAGGGAGGAGGAGCAAATTGACGGCGTCGGGCCGACCGCATCGAAACCGGCGGCGGCCTCGGCGTCCAGTGAGGAGGCGGGAGAGGCATCGGCGGAGTTGCGCCGCGTGATCGGTGCGGAGGACGGCGCAGCACACACGCCGCAAAGCGCACCTGCGCCCGCGCGCAGCGGGCACGGGGAGACGGCAGCGAGTACCGCCACAGACACCACGCAGTCTCAGGTGCCAGCAGCAGCTTTGTCGCTGGATGAAGCTCTGCCCTCGGCTTTTTGCGAGTACGAGGCGCGGCGCAACCACCGCATCAAGGCAGTTTTAATGGCCACAATGGGTGGCGCCTTTGCAAAGGCCGGCACGGATAGCGATGGGCTCCGCATGAGTTTCTCCGCCGCTTCGGCGGCGGCGGCAAAAGAGGCCGTTGGGCTTCGTCGTATGTCGTCCAAGCTGCTGTTGTCATTTCTCTCCTGCCCGGATTCGGCCTGGAGTTGGGTGGACATCACGGCGCACCCGACGGCCTCCCTCGACGAGTACCGCGGCGCCCTGTCGGAGGTGTTGATTGACCTCGGCACACACGAGACGCTCGTCAGCGACGCGCTGGAGCCGATGCTGCTGCCGCAGACAACCGTGATGCGTGGGTGTCACTGTCTGGTGGTCCGCTACGCAGAGGATGCGGCGAAGGCCTCCATGGACGGCTTTCAGGATCTTACCAACCGCCTCACCATCTTTGTGACCAACAAGCGGGTGATCACGATACACCGCCTGCATTGCGTCTTCGTGGAGAAGATTAAACGGAATTGGACACAACTAATGAAAGAGCGCGATAAGGCCTTCCTTCTGAGTCTTCTTGTGAAGGAGGCTGTGGACACGTTTAACACCGCCCTCGCCCGCTGCATTGTAGAGTTTGACGGGTACGAGGGAAGCCTCTTCTCCTCGGAACGCCAGCGATCCACGCTGGCGCGCCAGATCTATCACATCAAGCGTCGTGCATCCGTGTACACTCGAACACTGAGCCTCATTGGTGACGCCTACAGTCAAGTGTGTGGTGCTCTTCCCGTCATGCCCAACGACGTGCAGTTTCAGGATGTGCAGCAGGATATCGCCCACGTACGGTCCTTGTCCGAAGAGCTGCTCAACAGCGCGGATTCGGGGCTGCAGCTTCTTTTCCAGCTTTCTTCCTATCAACTCAATGAACTCATGCGGGTGTTGACCATGTTCAGCGCCTTCTTTATTCCACTTAGCTTTGTGGCGTCCATCTACGGCATGAACTTTGCCCACCTGCCACTGATAGAAGACAAAAATGGTCATAAGTACTGTATTGCGATGATGGTGGCTTTGGGGGGCGGCCTTGGTGGGTGGTTCAAGTTTAAGCGCTTTATGTGATGTGGGCGGCGGCTGTGGGCGTGGGGACGCAGCAGAGTTGTTGCTTTGTTGTTGTCTTGACGGCCGCCGTCGCGGCGGCCGAGCACGCGGCCCGCGAAACGGGGAGGCGGGCAGTGTCACAGTAACAAAAGATATGCCACTGCATTACTGCAACAACAACAACAACAAAAGTGAAATTGCCGTCTTTAGTGTGGAATATATATATATATATAGTGTGTGTGTATGTATTTATATGTATATATGTGTATATACATAGAGAGAGAGTGAGTGAGTGAGGAGGCCGAGACTCGGAAGTCCTGGCAAGCTGGGAGTGGCCCGCGCATGCTGATGACGAATAATAGCACTAATGCGGGTGATATTATAATATACACATATATATATATATTATTCAGGCGGCGCCTCTTTTTCGGCAGGTGTCCCTCCTTCTTGCTATTATTACCCGTTCCTGTTTGCCTCCTGCCTCTGCGACCCCCTCCGCTCCTTTCTGGAGGGGGTGCAGGCGCAGGAGCCGTCGGGGAAGGGGGAAAAAAAAGAGAGAAAAAACAAAACAAAAAAACTCTGAAAAATTGTGGGCGCTCATAGGGGCGGAGCGGGGCTGTTCGCGACCGCTGTGACCGTGGCGCAACTGCCGCTGTGCTTTCATTCTTCTTTACCATCCTCTCCCTTTTTATTTTTTTGTTTTTTTTATTTTCGTGCCTCTCCCCAGGCTCCTTTTTGTGCGTGCGTGGGCTCAGTCTGGTTTGCTCCGCTTCTTTATTTCCATCGTCTTTGTTTGCTGGTTTGTTTTCTCTTCCTCTTCCTCCTTTCCGCACGTCGGAGGGGAGTGGCGGTGCACGAGCGCGTGGGATTGACCCACACACACACACACACACACGTGCTGGAGGCCAAAGGAAAAACGGCTGTGGCGGAGAAGAGCAGCGACGACGGAGGAGCTGCGATGGAGCCCGCGGTGAAGGAGAGTGTCTCTCGCATCCCGCTGCTGAAGACCAAGGCGGGCCCGCGCGACGGCGAGAAGTGGACGCAGCGCCTGAAGGAGGAGTACGCGTCCCTCATCCAGTACGTGGAGAACAACAAGGCGAGTGACAATCACTGGTTTCAGCTGGAGAGCAATGAGGCCGGCACCCGGTGGTACGGCACCTGCTGGACCTACTACAAAAACGAGAAGTACGAGTTCAAGGTGAGTTTTGACCTCGCCGTGGCGTATCCGCAGGCCCCGCCGGAGATTGCCCTGCCCGAGCTGGAGGGCAAAACGGTTAAAATGTACCGCGGGGGCAAAATTTGCATGACGACGCACTTCTTCCCGCTGTGGGCACGGAATGTCCCTTACTTTGGCATCAGCCACGCGCTTGCGCTGGGCCTGGGGCCGTGGTTGTCTGTTGAAGTACCGGCGATGGTAGAAGAGGGTATTCTAAAGCCGACCACTAAGAACTAGTGGCGGGCGAACGCACACGAAGCCAAACGAGCATGAGGCGGAGAGTATTTTTCACTGCATCAAGGTCTTGGGTGGGAGTGAAGGGCGCTGCGGCCGGAGCGGCACTTTTGCAGCAGGCCGGAGAGTAATATATCTGTGTGCGCGTACATATATATATTCTTGTTTGCTTCCTCGCTTTCGGCGCCCATGCCTCTTATGGGTAAAAGATCTGGGAGCGTTTGTTATTTGCTGTGTATCCCATGTAGACTTTTCCTTCTACATCTTGGCCTTTCCTTTTTTTTTCTACTCCCATATATATATATATATTTTTCTTTTCTTTACTATTTTCGTTGTGGCTCAAATTCTCGCTTGCTGGGCAGCTAACGTTGAAGAAGAGCAAAAGGGAGCAATGGGCTTTGAGTCCGAGAGCTTTGGAAAGGCCTACACCTATGCCACGGCCTTCGTTTGCGGCGTGTCCATGATGCTACCCATTAATGCCATTTTCTCTGCACCGTTGTACGTCATGAATTACTACCAGTACGTGATGCAGGACCCCGACGCGGAGGCAACGAACAAAAACTTCTGGGACAATTCCCTGACGTATTACACTATGATTGTTTTGGTCACATCTCTCGTCGTGGAGCCGCTAACTCTAAGCAAAGCATTCCGGCGTATCCCGCTACGGGTGCGTATGTTGTCGGCGCTGTGCATCTTGTGGGCTGAGATTGTCATTCTGATGGCGGTGCCAGCTGCGGGCTCGACGGAGACAGGCGCCATCGTCACGATTGTGGTTGCTGCTTTCACCTCAGCAATGGGGAAATCAGTCTTTGAGTCGACGACATACGGCCTATTCGGTGCGTTTCCCCCTCGCTTTATGGTAACGTTAATGGGTGGCATAGGCGTGGCCGGTGCCTTGACGTCCACCTTGCAGCTCGTTGTGAAGGCAGCTCTCCCTGAAAACTACGATGGGATTCGCACGCAGTCCAAGATTTTCTACGGGTTGGTGGTGGCCATCCATTGCGTCACGTTCATCATGTTAATTCTGATTCAGTGGGTCCCGTATGCTCGGCGTTACACCGATTCCCTGAGCGGCGCCGCGCATGAACCTGAAAATGAAGGAGCAGAGACAGCGGCGGAAGCGAAGGCGGACGCACCCTCTGAAGTTGAGATGAAGTCTGCACGGGAGGAGTCGCACGCCGATGAAGATGCTCACTCCGAGGGAGATGCTCACGCCAATGGTGATGCTCAAGCCGAAGATGAGCGCCTTGCGCATACGAACATCCTTTACGTGTTGAAGCACGTGTACCCGATGCTGATTGCGTGTGCCTTCAATTTCTTCATTACCCTTTACCTCTTCCCAACGATTGTGGTCTCCGTGGATTCCTCCGACTATTGGTATGGCACCGTCGCCGTTGCCATCTTCAATTATATGGACGTGATTGGGCGCTTTGCTCCCTCGCTGAAGTTTTTGTGGCCCCCGCGCTGGGCGGTGGTGGTTGGGTCCTTTGTCCGCGTCATATTCGTCCCACTCCTCATCCTCTCGTCGTATCACTACATCCCGTCCTTCGCCTTTAACTACGTCATGATGGTGCTGTTTGGCCTGTCGAACGGCTTCATTGGGGCCCTCACGCTGACCCTCGGGCCGCTGTCGGAGGGGCTGACGACCACCGGCCAGCGCTTCGTGGCGGGGACGATGCTCGGCATCTCAATCCTCACTGGTGGAGCAATCGCCACGGCGCTGAGTGTCATGACCCAGACGCTGCGCGGGTAGACTTTGCGTCGGGTTTGCCACCCACCTCCATTAGGAGTCAAATCCAAGCGACCAGTATGGTGCTTTAATTAAGCATTTATTTAATCTATGAACTTTTTTTTAAGCCGTAAAAAGAAAACGTCTATTTTGTTTTTCGCCTCCTATATAACACAACATAATGAGAACGCCGAAGAGAAGAATAACTTTCTAGTTAAACAGGTTTTTTTTTACCACTCCTGCACACGGTGCAGCTTCCGTTTTTACGCCCGTAGCTCCCTTTCTATACCACTGCTGCATGGGAGACTTGAAAGGCGAGGTCGCGGACGCGCGAGTGTCGTCTGCACGGAGGTTAGCGCCACAGTTTGAGATTCGCTGCTCGCGCGCGCATCCGCTTCAGTGTTAAGTAAGTTGCAACATGGTTGCCCTTCTGCGGCCCCCCGGAGAAGCTGCCCTGAAAGGTTCGGGTATCGGCAGAAGAGCCAAGAGCGCCCCCCGTGATGCATGTCGCCACAACCTTTTTTGTATGCATCGCTTCTTTGTTTTTTTGTTTTTTGTTGTTTTTCTTTTTTATTCCGTTTTGACCTGCGACAGATTGTGTTCATGAGCGTACATGTAGTCATACAGACATATACGTATATTATATTATATTATATTATATACATGTAAGTATATACACACACATGTATATATGTATATGTATGTGTATGTATATGCCTATAGTGCTTCCGCGCCTATGTTCTTCTGCGACGTCTCCGTGCTTAATATTGCACTGTTACTGCTCGTGCCGCATGAGTTTTTTTTTTGTTTCTTGTGAGAAAAAAAAAAGACATGGGTGGGGACAGAATGTGTGCATGTGTGTGTGTGTGTGTGTGCGTGTGCGTGTGTAGATAAGTTTGTCTAACTAGCAAGTTAAGTGTTTGTTTTCTTCGCGTGCTCTATTTATTAGGCTATTTGTTATTTTTACTTTTATTTGTAACCAACTATGATTGCCGCGTTGGAGGCGAGCGACGATGTTTTTCTTCTTTTTTTTTTCCCCACTGGACGCGTGCGTTGCGATACACGCGCTGCGCGACCACGTCCCCGAATGGCGTGGGTGCGTTGAAGCCCCACCCACGCGGGTGGCACCGCCACTTCCGTCTGTGACTGTTGCGCGCCCTGTTGTTTCCTCTTTGCCTGCTTGCACTTCTTGCGTGGTGCCACCTGCTGCCCACGACACGCCACCTGTGGAGGGCTGCGGCCAAAGCGGGGAGGGGGGAGGCCGATCTCTCCCTCTCTGTGTGCGTGCGTGCGTGGGGAAGCGTTAGCAAGAAAGCCCGGTGGTGGTGGTGGGGCGACGGCGGCGAGCTCCCTCTAGTGAAAAACGGAGAAACAACAACAAACAAGCAAACAACAACAACAAAAATAGTTGTTAAGCATGGCGACGATGATTCCAGGACTCCCTGCGGCCTTCGATGTGGAGCATAACCGCATGGAAGACGTTTTTGCGTCCGTAAAGGGCCGTGCTGTTGGCAGGGACGACAACGCACTTTCGGCGGAAGAGGCATGGGTGCAGCAGGAGCTGCAGCACTACGAGAGCCTGTACACGGAGCAGCAGGAGCTTGCCGTCTGCCTCGTCACGTTCAACGCTGCCTGCAAGAAGCCACCCGCAAACTTGTCCAGCCTCATTGCGTTGAACATGACGGAGGACCCCAGCAGACCCGTGGACCTCGTCATGGTAAGCCTTCAGGAGGTTGACATGGGGGCATCCGCCATGCTAAAGGAGGAGACCGAGGCGGCAACACCGTGGATTGCGGGACTGCACGCCGCGATCGGCGCAGACTCCCAGACGGTAGGCAACACCCCATACTACGCCTTTCCACCCAAGCAACTTGTTGGCCTCTTGCTGTGCGTCTACCTGCGGCGTCAACTGCTTCCCTACATGCAGGACATGTCGCTCATGACAGTTGCGACAGGGGCGCTGGGTAGCATGGGAAATAAAGGTGCCATTGGTCTACGGTTTGCGCTGCACCGCACAAGCCTTTGTCTTATAAATGTACACTTAGCTGCCGGACATAGCAACGTCCTGAAACGTAATGCAGATGCAACCACTATATTCGAGTGCATGGATTTTAATGCGCAGAAGCGGCAGGCGTTGATTGCTGCGATAGGGGACGGGTATATTCCGCCCGAGTACATGGATCAAAGCCCGGAACTGCGTCCGCATGATCACGATGTCCTCATCGTCTCTGGGGACCTTAACTACCGGGTGAAACTGAGTTATGAGGAGGCTGTTGAGCTGTCGCTGCGTCGCGACGTCGCGCGGCTGCTGGCGCACGATGAACTGGTGTCCGAATTAACCAACTCGCACTCACCTTGGTGGGGCTTTGTGGATCTCACCCCGACGTTTCCCCCAACGTACCGCTACGATCCTGGGACGAACATCTACGACACGAGTGAGAAGCAGCGTGTTCCGAGCTACACGGATCGTATTGTCACTTGGACAAGACGCAAGTCGCACCATAAGCTGATTCGTCTGGAACGTCTGCGGGCACTACAGGATATACTTAGTAGTGATCACAAACCCGTGCAGGCGCTGCTGCGGCTTCCGATACTCTGCGAGGTGGAGGAAAAGAAGAAGAGTGTCACGCAGTCTTTGCGAGACCGCATCACGCAGGTGGGCTTAGATCGCTCTAGTAGCGCAAAAACGACTATTACCTCGGCCCTACTGGACTTTGGTGTGCAGCAGTTCTACGATTGCGGGGCCCGCAACGTCTTGACCATCACTAACGTGGGGGAATGCGTGGCGCTGGTAAAGGTGCTCCGGCAGCGTAATCAGGACCTCAGTGAGGGGGCGTGGCTGCGGGTGTACCCAAGCAACTTCTCCATCCTCCCTGGGGAGAAAAAGGAGGTGGCGGTGGAGTGCCAGCTGCACCCGCGCTGCATGTGGTGGATGAGCCGTTGGCGTCCCTTTGAAGGCCGCGGCCGACTGAGTCTTTCATCCATGCTCTTGGTGTTCGTCAATCAGGGACCTGTGCACCTGGTGGAGTGCAGCTGCGCGATTATGCCGAGCGTGTTCGGTAACAGCCTGGAGAATATCTCGCTTCTCGGGAATGAGGTGTGTCTCACCGCCTACGGTCTCGAGGGAGACTTGGAGCAGCTGCGCAAGGTGCTTCGGCCGCAGCTGCCAAAGGAACTCTGGTTCCTTAGCGAGGCGATTTACGAGCGTGGGGCACGGCAGCCGGACCTCTTCACGGAGAACGGGTCTGCCGAAACCTGCACGGCAGTCATGCGCCACCTCGACACCCGTTGTGAGCCGCTGCCTGCCGAGTTTGACATTCAGTCTGTGGCCACCTGCTTTATTACGTTTCTTCAGTCGCTGCAGGAGCCGGTGGTGCCGTTTGCGTTGTACGCGGCGGCCATTGCGGCTGGGAAGGCGGGAGGCAGAACACCCCTTGTGTTTGTGCAACAGCAACTTCCCCCGCCGCATGCCAACGTTTGGATCTACGTGTGCGCTTTGCTTGCTTTTCTCTTGCGGCCCGTGAATGCGCGCAGCAACGGGCTCACGCCGAGAATTTTAGCGAAGCTCTTCAGTGACGTGTTGCTTGTGCGCCCAGGCGTCTGGATTCATGACGCCGCCGGTAGCAGAGCACAGCCGCAGAGGGGCATTGCCCCAACACCTCATGGCGTGGTCACCTCGCAGTCGCTGCGCCAGCAGCTGCAGCAAGAGAAGGAGCACGCGATGAGTCTCATCGAGTACTTCCTCGTGCCGCAGCCAGAGTTGCTTCGCTGAGGCGCTGGAACTCACCGTGTGTTGGCTGTGAGGAGTGAATGACGGGGGAAGACGGCAAAGAACAGGGTCACAGGGGGAGCTCTGTGCGTGCGTGTTGTTTTGTTGCTGCTGTTGTTTGTCCATCGCCGCCTCCCACTGTGGACATATATACTTCTGTATTTTTCCTTCTTGCCATTGCAGGGCGCATCCTTATTATTCTTTCATCCCCGAAATGGCACTGTCTGTTGTTGTTGTTTTGTTGTTGCTGCGTGTGTATTCGTGTGTGTGTGTGTGTGTGGAGGGAAACACGAGGAGAGGGAGGCGTGGGGCGGAGGTACGCCTGGGGCACGCCAGGGGCTTTAAACTCTCCCCCTCCAAAAATACCGGCTCTTATTTTTTGCCTGCCTCTGTTGTTGTTTTTTGTTTTGTGTTTTTGTTTACTCGGGGGTGCGTCTTGCCGTCCTTGCAGCTAGAAGTCTTTCCACGCTACATCAGCCATGTCCATGAAGTACCTCGCCGCATACGCCCTTGCGTCGCTGAGCAACCCGACGCCAGGCGCCGCCGATGTGGAGCGGATCTGCAAGGCCTGCGGCATTCAGGTGGAGAGCGATGCCCTCGCATTCGTCATGGAGTCCATTGCTGGCCGCAGCGTTGCCACCCTCGTGGCGGAGGGTGCGGCGAAGATGAGCGCCACCGCCCTTGCCGCCGCCCCTGCCGCCGCCGGTGGCGCTGCTGCTGCCGGTGGTGCCGCCGCCGCCGCCCCCGCCGCCGAGGCCAAGAAGGAAGAGGAGGAGGAGGAGGACGACGACATGGGCTTCGGCCTCTTCGACTAGGCGCAGCAGCAGTGCGGTGCGTTGCACCGGCGGTGTGCGTCTTCTCTGCGAGCAACGGCAACGGCAAGCGTATTTGCCGCCGTGTTCGTGGCGTGAACGACTGGAAGGCATAACGCAGTAAAACTGCCTTGTTTTCTTTTCTTTTTTCTTTTTGTTTTGTCATTTACGAAATAATTCCATCCGTTCCTTCTGCCCGCCCCTGTGCTCTGCGGCGCTTTCTCCTCCATTGGAGAGGCGAGCAACGTGTGCTGCTCTGACCGGCATTTTGCACTTCTCTTTCCCTCTATTTCTCCTTCTTTCTTCTTTTTCGCCTCGCTTTCGTCGTTGTCGCCGCCGCCCCTCTTCGCATGAGTTCCTCGCCGTTTGTCGCGTGAGGAGCGCACGCGCATCTACACACACATATATACATATATACACTATATACATATACGTGTGTCTATACACGTAACATACGTATAACGCATACATACAAGGGAGTGACCCCCCGGCACCCTCGCACACGCACAAAAAGGGGAAGATATTTTTTTTAAAAAAAACACCGGCAGCAGCAAGCCGAAGAGGGGTATCCGCATTGGTTGCTACTATACTCGTGTGTGCGTGTGTGTGTGTAATTCGGCGCAAGTGCAAAAGTTAAAGTAATTGTCGGCTCTTTACGGGGACCACCGCCCCGTCGTTTGCTTCGGAGGGAAGGGAAAAGGGGAGGATTTGTAGTTTTTCTCCCATTTTGAACGGAGGCGTGTAGGGGGCGGCACGCGCCAAACGGAAGTGTGAGCTTCATAGGAGAGACGCGTAGCACGAAGGAAAAGCGAGGAGAGAGGAAAGAGGGTAAAACAAAGCCAGCAGAGAAAGCGCGAGAGTCTTTTTTTTTTTTTTGGTTATTCTCTTTTGGCAACCCACGTGTAGTGCGAGGAGGAGAGAGAGAGAGAGAGGCTCCCTCGTACCAGCGTAGACTGCCACCGGCAGAACGGGGATTCCGGACCCCGATTGGCGCGGTGGCGACGCAATGTGGCGGGCCTCCCTCCACTCCTCAGGGGCGATGGGCAGCACATCGGAGCTGTCGCTGCCGGAGTTTGACGCCATCACGGCAACGCCGCAGCGCAACGTCGAGGGGCTACGGGGGCACATCCGCTGCCTCGTCGACGCCACCGACAATGAGAACACGTTGGTGGCGGCGGTTAAGCTCCTCGAGGGGGAGCGGCAGGGGTTGTCGGAGCCCTCCTTCACCACAGCCGACACGCGCGGGGGCGAGAACAACGTTTTCTCCTCCGCGTCGTCGGCGGTGGCGGCGAAGCTCTCACTCAACTGCGACTCACGCCACTCCGTGAGCGAGTCCACCCCCACCCCGCTCAACAGCAAGGTGAACTCCGCGAACCCGGCGGAGCGACCCCTGCTGCTGCAACAGCAGCAGCGGACGGTGAAGATCGCCGTGGAGGCGGAGGAGGAGGGGGAGGAGAACGTGGACACGGCCGTAAACCGCCTTGAGGCGAAGGGCGAAAAGGAGGCGGAGGTGACTAAACATGTCGTGGCGGAGGAAGACGCCGCATCGCCCCCACGACCGCCTCCGCTCGTACGCAGTGGGGAGCCGCAATTTAACTACGGGCGACGTGCGGCGGTGTCGGCGGAGTCCTTGCCGCTGAATGCCATACAAGGCTACCGCCCGCCGGTGGTGCCAAAGTCGCCTGAGGAGGAGTGCGTCGTCCGGGCCGGCGTCATGTCGTGCCACCTTTTCAGTAACATGGACAGCAAGGATCAGACCATCATCGTTCAGGCGCTGCGGCGCGAGACCTTTGCTGCTGGGACGGACATTCTAAAGCAGGATGGGGCCTCCGTGGAAAAGTTGTTCCTTCTCACACGGGGCTCATGCGAAGTTATCAAAAATGGAAAAATGGTACATACACTGCTTGAGGGTAGCACCTTTGGCGAGATGGAAATGATGTATAACCTTCCCACCTGCGTGGCAACCGTTCGAAGTGTGACCAACTGTGTTCTCTACACACTTGACCAGTTTACCTACCAGCACATTGTGCTTGCTGTCTCGCTGCATAAGCGCAATAAGTACGAGGCGCTGCTGCGTAACGTAAAATTTCTCAGTGCCTTCTCCAACTATGACCGCATGCAAATAGCCGAGGCCCTTGTGCCAAAGTCGTATCGCCAGGGCGATTACATCATACGATTTGGGGAGGCGGGTAAGTGGATGCACCTTATCGTGGAGGGTGAGGTGTCGGTTGTGGGGCGGCATCGCGGCAAGAAGCGGGAGATTCTGCGGCTGCGCGAGGGCGACGTCATCGGGGAACTGGAGTTTTTGTTTAACGAACTCACGGTGGCGGACGTCATTGCGGTCTCGCGGCGGGTCACAACGGCCCGGATTAGGCGCAAGCACTTTGAGTTGATTACGGGACCCATCCAGGACCACCTGAAGGAGTACGTTGCCACCAGCGGCAAGTACACCTACTACCTGGAGGAGGCGAACGCGCAGGTGAAGGCCGAGTTAAGCGTGCTTGAAAAGCGCTCCAAACGCATGGCCAGCCAGGCAGAGCGGGAGAATACGCTGCTGGATCAGGTGGATGTGGGCGGAGAGATTGTGCTCCCCATACCAAAGGAAAAGGTCTTTGCGGCAGAAAAGGGCATTGCCGTGGAGCAAACAACTGAGACGACGGTAAACGTCAAGGACCCCGTCAACGACCCACGAGCGGAAGCGGCCCCGCCGCATGTTCTGTTTCGCTACCCACTGATGCCGATGCATGAGAACTCGTTGGCTATGATTGCCCTCTGCGAGGATGGGTCCATCCTGCGCTGGAACGAGATGATGGTGCGCCTCACGGGCTACACCGCGGAAGAGGCCGTTGGCCAGCACATTTGCTCCTTCCTGCTGGAGACGAAGGATCAAAAGGCGATGCATCAAGCCGTCTGTGATGCAAGACGCTATGCAGGCGACACCGAGGCCTTTTTTGACGAAAAAGCCAGCGGCTTTCGTCGGGTCTACACCTTCGCCCGATCGGACGGCATAACCAAGGTGCAGCTAAAACTTGGTGTTATACCTCCCATCGTCTCCCACGGCAAGGATGCCGCGGAAATCGTCTTGGCTGTTGGCGAGGAACAGAGCTTTGAGTCGCAGCAGGTGCTTGATAAGTCGCAGCTTTTGTTGGACCAGATCAGCGACGTCCTGCGCGACGGCGAGTGCAGCTATGAGGATCGCCTGCGTCGTATTGCGGCGGTGCTGAGCGGGTTTGACTTCACCTGTCGTGCGATGATGGCCTCAACGGTGAATGTGCGGGAGGTGAACATCCGGCAGATGATTGGGCAGGTGATTATGGACTACGGCGCCCAGTGCGTCTCCCGCGGGGTGGCCGTCTGTCAGCGCTTTGAGGGGCTCTACGCGGAAAACGCCTACCTGAATGCGAAGACGCTGCCAGAGTGTCTGCGGTACGCGATGAGCAACTGCGCCGAGCACCTCAGTGGGGCGCAGGTGACAATCACAGTGCGTCCCACGGAGGCCAACGGCACGGAGTTCCTGGAGGTTGAGTTTCACGACAACGGCCCTGGGTTCCCCGTGGAGCTGCTTGACGACTTTTATGACGGGAACGTGTCTGAAGCGACGACGCAACTTCGCCGCGTGCGGGAGGCCATGGAGTGGCAGGGTGGAAGTATGGTCATCGACTCTGTGCCCGGTGACACGAATGTGCGGTTTATAGTTCCTTTTGTTCCCGCGCAAGAAAGGCTGAATGACACCTTGGCGCACCACGTAAAGGCGCTCGACACCTCGCTGAGCCAGATCCATGCGGAGAGTGGCACGATGCAGGAGAGCGCCACCACCTCCGCGAGCAGTTACAGCTTGCAGAGCGGCAGGCGCCTTCCCACTGCAAGGCAAACATTTACGACGGTGGTTGTGGAGGATGTTCCGGCGCATCGTAACATGCTGTGTAGTTTCCTTTGGGAACGCAAGCACGCCGTCCTCCCCGCCTACAACCTTGACGACATTGAGCAGTTGGTTTCTGTGGTGGATATCCTGTTTATTGACCCGCATCAATCCATCTTTGGGGGAAGCAATAACGCGGTTGACCCCATTGCCCTGTTGCGTGAAAAGGCACGCCGCATGGCGGTCGTGGTCACTGCCGTCGACATGGACAAGGACAGTGCAAAGGCGTACCAAACGGCAGGGTTCCTGACGCTTAAAAAGCCATGTAACCCGATACAAGCCCTGCAGTGCATTCGCAAGGCGGAGGAGATGATTTCGCAGTACAAACTCGAGGCTGAACGCATCGCCCAGACGCGTGAGACGCTCTCAAAGAACAGTCGTGGGGCCTGGCAGCGTGGAAAACTGCTGGGGAAGGGCATGTTTGGTGAGGTTTACGAGGCAACGGAGGTGTTAACAGGCGGAAAGATGGCTGTGAAGGAGATGAAGCTGGGGCGACGCAACCTCCAGATTGACCAGTTTGTGAATGAGGTTTCAGCCATGTGCAATCTGCGGCACCCCAACATTATTCATTACTTTTACTGTGAAGAGAATAAGGAGGAAAAGGTGATTCGTGTCTTTATGGAGTATGCCTCCGGTGGAAACCTGCAGCAGCTGTTGAAGACGAAGGGGAAGTTGAATTTCAAGGAATTCCAGTCCCTCCTACGCGACGTGGTGGAGGGTGTGGCGTATATTCACTCCATGAATTACGTGCATGGAGACTTGAAGACGGCGAACGTGCTACTAAGTGCAGAGGGAAAAGGTAAAATAGGTGACTTTGGTACCGCCCGGCACGTTCAAGAGGGTGAACTGCTGTACAAGATGCAAGGCAGCCCGCTTTACATGTCGCCTGAGTGCCTGGCCGCGAGCGACCGAGACGAGGATGGGGTTCTCATCGGATACAGCTTTCCCAGTGATGTCTGGTCGCTTGGGTGCATCGCGTTGGAAATGGCAACGAATAAACCGCCCTTTTCACACCTGAAAAACGTTACCGGACCCGTGGGACTGCTGGCGTACGTCACGAATCTGCACGACACGCCTGACCTTTCCCCACTCTTTGACGGCCCGCCGAGCGTTGTGGAGTTCGTCTCCGCCTGCCTTAACCCGGATCCCTCCAAGCGGGCCACGTCGTCTCAGCTGCTGCAAATGTCCATCTTTAGCGAGACCACGGATGAGGACATGCGGTCGGCCTTGAAGGCGCTGAAGCGGGCCCAGCTGCTACATGTGCTGAACAATTTTGTTGCCTTTGAGGAGCCGGAGAATCAGGAGCGGCGTTGCCTTCAGCCTCTCTGTCGCTGTCAGAAGCAGCGGGAGGCCGAGTTCTGCGACTCCTGCTTTGGCGGCGACTCGTCCGCGGCGGGCGAGGGCGGGAAAGGAGCGAAGAAGAAGAAGGAAGGGGAAGAGGAAGAGGAAGAGGAAGAGGAGGAGGACGGCGGCAGAGACGGCGGCTGCCAAACGAAGGAGGGATCGGCTTCCGTCCGGACGGCGCCGCGACTCCCTCTGCCCCTCGCCACTGAGGACAGTAACGGCGACGGCGGCTGCCACCGCTGCGGGACGCGTAGCCCGTGCGACGCGTCCCTCCCCGCGCGTCGCTCCCGCACGAAGTCCGGAAGTTTGCCGTGCAGTCCCCCCCGCGTGGACGAGGATGTCTTTTTTGCGTCCTCCGCCTCCGCCTTTTCGTCGGCAGGAAGGGAAGAGGAAGAGGAAGGGGAAGGAGAAGGGGAGGCGGCGGAAAAGGCGGAGGCGCCCGTGGCGGGCGAGCAGGAGGGCGGGAACGACGAGAGGGGCAGCGCGGCCGTGACGGGGGTGAAGAGGTGTTTGTCTCACACGCCGACACCCGCGTGGGCGGCGCGACGGGATGATTTTCTTGCAACCTTCGCGCCCACGCTAGGCTCCTTTGCGCTCGGCAACCACTCCATCGCCTTTATGGGGCGCAGCATTGACAACCCGAGGGCGGGTGCCGCCGAGGATCTTGGCTTGCAGGAGGGTCCGCTGCAGGATCCCAAAACGCCACCGCACCGGCAGCCGCAGGAGCCGGAGCCGGAGCAGCGAGCCCGCCACCTGCAGTACGACAACAGTTTCGTGCGCAGGGAATCCACGCAGCCGTTTGGGCGGACCTATCGACGTTTGTCGTCCTCCAGGTTCTCTGCCCCGCGCCCACCGAAGCCGAGAATCAAGAACATGTTTTTGGTGGAGGAGTTCCAGGCGGTGCGAGAGGACACGAACTCGGAATCACCGTCTCCCCGCGCACGCACGCATGGATCGCGTCCACATCGCCCCGGGCGTCTCGGCAGCACCCCACGGCAGCGTCGATTTGCCGTTGCACCGCACTTGGCGTCACCCTCGCCAGCGTCTCCCACGCGGGGAACGGAAGAAAATGCGCGATTCGTGCTGTCGTCCGGCACCTCGGCGGAGGCCGACCCATACTCGTCGTCGCCAGCCCCTTCCCTGACTCCGAAAGGGGTCGCGTCGCTCGGTAGAGAGATGACGTCGCTGCACCACACCGTACTGGAGCTGCTGGAGCGACTGAGAGAGGTCAGTTCACGGGAGGTGGGGGAGCCTGGGCGGTTGCAGTCTCGACAGACGACAGGCGTGTGCTCGTCGCCGAAGAGTTCGGAGTGCCGAGAGGAAGAGGCTGGCGTGGGCGACATCGCGGCGGCGATTCGCGACTTGGTGGGGCGCGTTGAGAAGGAATTTGCGATCTTAAAATCCCACATTGGTATGGTGTGAGTCTGCCTGTGCAGGTGCGTGTTGTGTGGGGTTGCCCTTTGGATGCCTCTGTCCGCCGCTTGCGCGCCCCTGGACCCCGCCGTGGTGTCCAGAGAAGAAGCGTCGTAGCACATTGCAACTAGGCACGGCACAAGCAATCGTGTTTATATATTTCCTTCGTATCCGCTGTTTTTTTTCTTTCCTTCTTTTTTTCTGTTGCTTTGTTTTCGTTTTTCCTATGCTTGTTATTATTATTATTATTATTAATAATTTTTGTCTTCGTCTTGTAGTGGATCTATTTGTCGTATTTTTTCTTCGCTCTCTCTCTCTCTCTGTGTGTGTGTGTGCGTGTGTGTGTGTGTGTATTGGGGGAGCGGGGCGTCCATTGCACCGCTGGGGATGCACGCTGCATGCGTGCCTCCCGCCTTCTCTCGTCTGGGCGCTCTCTGTGTTTGTCTTGGCCAATTCTCTCGCTTCTCTTCTCCCTGCCTCTCTCTTCGTGGGGGGCCGCCGGGCATACAGGCATCCCCCCACCAGCAGCGAGAAGAAAAAGAAAAAAAAATAAGAACAACAGTAATGCGGCGGTATTTGTTGTTGATTTTTTTTCTTTTTTCGGTTTACTGAGATTATGGCCGTGTAAGACGTTGCTGCTCCTTTTTTTTTTTTTGAATTATTATTGTTCTCCCTCCCGCTACTTCGACGACGACGACGACGGCCGTGTTTGTTAGATTACTTTTAGGGCGTCAAGGCAGTTACAATTTGGCGACCGCCGCGACGAGGACGACGGGGGAGACCGCGTGAGGAGGGATGGCGAACAGGTGCGGCCCGCTGAGCGCGGCGGCGCTGGCCGGCGCGGCGGAGCATGCGGCCACGACGCCTGGCACGGAGAACGCCGAGAGCGTCGGCGGGTCGACGTACGCGGCGACGGCGGGGTCCACCACCAGCGAGGCGGCGGGAGGGCGGCCCACCCGCGTCGTTGCCCGCGCCATTGAGGACGTCATGCGCTCCCTCGAGCACGCGCGCGTCTTTGCGCACAAAAACTTCTGGCACGAGGACGAGTCGTATGAGACGTCTAGCTCCTGCATGAACGTCCGCGCGGAGGACGGCAAGAAGGTGTGCCACAGCCTGGTGCCGGACCCGGTGCTCGCCAAGGGCCTCCCCACCCACGACGAGGCGGAGATGCTCGCCTTTCTGCAGAACACGGAGCATCTGTACCTGCTGCGGCCGGAAGAGATGCGGGAGGCGGCGCGCGCCTCCCTGCGCCGCGAATATCTGCCGGGGGAAGTTGTGCTTCCAGAGGGCGACCACACACTGCACGTTTACATCGTTGTGTGCGGGGAGGTGGAGGTGTTTGCCCCCAACAAGGAAGACACGGCGGCGCATCACGCCTGGACCCGCACCCAGCCCAGGGCTCATTCACAGGGGAAAATGAAGAAAAGTTGGTCCTGCAGTGCGGATGGTGAATACAACTTTTTGGATTCCTTCCGCGCCGGTGATGAGCCGGACACGTCGCGGGTGCCGCTAGGCTCCGGCTCCTTCTCCCTCCAGGAGGAGTACAAGGCCATGACGCACTGCGGCAAGGTGAAGCCAGGGATGCTGTTTGGCCTCGAGCTCTGCGTCCTCGGCGACCCCTCCCCGCTGCGCTACGTCGCTGGCCAGGCCTCCAACCGTACGGTGCTGGCGCTGATTCCCCTCCCGCTGCTGCGGCAGCTGCTGGAGCAAAACCCGCCCTTCGCCCAGAGCGTGGGACGGCGCGTCGGCGAGGGCGATGTGTTTATTCCGGTGCGTGAGTTCTGCCGCTACGTCTTTATGCCCTCGGCTGCCATGAACGAGTACCTCCCCCTCTGGACGATCCTTGACTGCTACACAAAGATCGAGAACGTTATCCACACGAAGCTGAAAAGCAACGAAATTGATGCGGCGGCGTGGGGCTACGCCTTGAGGCGGCTGCCAGAGAATGTCACCACGACGTTCTCCTTCAACCTCGTGGTGGGGCTGCCGCCGTTTGTCGCGACGCGGATGCGTGAGGAGGCGAAAAAGGCGGACGTTCGTCACTACTTAAAGAATGCAAAGAATAAGGCTCCGGCAAACAGGACCGCCGTCACCTACATCCGCACCAAGGAACGCCGCCGCTGCACGTGGCAGCTGGGCATGGAGGGAAAGGCCCTAGTGCTGCTGCGTGACGGCTACACGGACCTGCTCGACTTTCTCTCTATGCTCTGCGTGCACATCATTGAAAGCAACAAACTCCGGGGTCGTGTGCAGGGAATGGTGCACCCGCCAGCCATCGACGTCCTGGATGAGTACCTGCAAAACCGTGAGGCCGATGAAAGTGCAGGAATCGTGCGTGATAAAGCCGCCGAGTTGGAGCGCGTGCGGGAGGTGTTAAAACACTTGCCCTTGACACGAGAGGAACAGAAGGGGCTTCTGGAAGTCTGGCAAACGGACTGCCTTGTCAAAATATACGAGGTGATGATGCATCGAGAGGAGTTCAACGTCCGCGTGGATCCAAGCGTCTCCCGCAGGTTTCAGACAAACCCTTTTGTAGAGTGGGCACTTAATCTACGTGCCTGCATCATGCAGCAGATGGGGATGGGCCGTAACTGGGCCCCACCGGATGACCTTTGCATTGACATTGTCAGCAGCAACACACACTGCATCAAGAACCTCCTGTCAAGCTTCCATCGCAAGCAACACGAGGTTATGGAAGAGTATGCAAAACGTGATAAACGACTCGGCTCACTGGAAAGCTGGCACACGCTAGAGGATGCGTTGTATGCCTCAACCACCGGCGTCCTCTCCACTGAGCGCACCGACCTCATTGATGAGTACGCCAAGGCCCTTGAGGAGAGTGGCATCATGGTTCTTGCGGACACTGCCATGACGGGACTTCAGGTGGACATCATCCCCGTGCATGCAATAAACTTTGAGACCATTGACTCTGTCATTCGCGGCTCCCTGAAGAGGCACTTTAGTAACAGAAAACGCCCGAGCTCCACAAGCTGGTCCCAAGTTTGTAAGCCACGCGCCTCGTCGATAATACTTCCAGACGGTGCTTTTCCTTCCTTTCTGCAAGACCCCCAAACCGATGATAGCCGCTTGGATCGGCACTTCATAATCAACATGGACTTCGCCTTTGGGGCTCAGGCTGAGGGCATCTGCAGGGCCATATTCAGCGTCTTTGGGCAGCGAATTCGGAGCGTAAATGTGATTGGGAAGGCCGGTGGGTTTATTGGGAAGCGTGGTGACATTCAGCTTCCCAAGGAGGTACTTATGTCCAAGTCTGGACTTCTCATGGAGGATCAGCAGGACGAGCTGCGCCGTTGTCGTAACCAAGGCCTCACGGCGGGACGTCTGCGAGAGCTGGCGGGTCCAAAGGTGTCGGTGCATGAGGGGCGCCTTCTCACCATAGCAGGCACGATGCTACAAAATGTGCGCATGTTGGAGTTTTATAAGCGGATTTGGGGTTGTGTGGGGGCCGAAATGGAGGCGTCGTACTTTGCCCGTGTGATTGAGGATTTCCACCGCCAAGGAATCGCAAACCCGGCGCTGGCGACACGTTTTGCGTACTACACGAGTGATTTGCCATTGGAGGGCCACAACACAAGCGGGGCCGCGGGCGCCTCCCTCTCCGCCCCCATGACGTTGGGCGAGGGCGTTCCACCACTCTACGCCATTGCGCGGGGCATCGTGGAAAACATCCTCCTCCACGACTGAGGGTGTGGGGTGGCGGGGTGGGGGACGTTTCCGGGAGAAAAAGAGGTCGAACAAAAAGAAGGGGGAAAAAAGCAAGGTGGGGAATGGGTGGTAAGATGGCAAAGGCTATCCTGCCTGTTTTTCTGTTGCCGCCTCCGCCACTCCCTTTCTGGAGGCTATTGTGTACAAACCTTTTTGTTGTTATGTCTTCTTTTTTTTTTTGTGTCGGCGTTTATGTCGTTGGGTTTTTTTTTGTTTGTTTTGCTGTTTTTTTTTGTTTCTTTTCTTTTTACAGTGTGCCTACTACGTTTTTTTTTTTTTTAGCTTCTTTGAAGATGACGTCATCCGCCCCTTTTCACCCGCACTGCCGGCGTGCGTGTTTGTGTGTGTGTGTTTCAGTGTGTGCGTGCGTGGATGCCTCGCCATCTCTTCTTCTCTCGTTTCTTTGCTTTTTGTGCGTGATTGGTCCCCGCGCAGGCCGCGCCTGGCGTCGTGAGCGGCTCCCGCGGAAGGGCCCCACGATAGCGAAAGGGGGGCAGGGGAGCGGCGTCGTGGGAGGAAGGGAGGGGGGATTTGCTCCAGTGGCATCACTCCTTTTTTTTTTCTTTCCGCTTTCTTTTTAAAGGCTCCTTTTTTCTTCTTCCGCCGAAGTTCTCCGCGGGCGTCGCCCGGAAATGGCGCTGCTGCATCATCGGTGGTACGACGCGGACCTCACCGCCGTGGCGGAGGGGGGCAGCGGCCTCCGCGAGACGCGCATGTCGTGGTCCCACACGGACCCGGCAGGGGAGGAGACGGTGGCGGTTCTGCTGCTTGCCGCACCCGCGACCCTCCAGGAGCCGGCCGATGGCGATGGCGGCGTCTATGCGCTGAAGGTGATCCTCTTCGCCGCCGCGGAAGCCGGCAGCCAAGGCGTTGCGGGCGAGGAGGCGCCAAGGCAGGAGGTGCACAACGCGGTCTTTGAGCTGCACGCGCCGTTGGATGTCTCCGTCGTGAAGGGGACAAGTGGACTTGTCTTCGCCTCAACGCGGCAATTCTTCTTTCATGCCACTGCCGGGGGAAAGTCACTGGACCGCTTTGTCTTCCTTCCCGCCGAGAAGACGTGGGAGCGGCAGCGTCACGCGCTGCAACCGTTAGATGCGGTGGAACCCGTGCGTCGAGTTCTCGCCGAAGCGAACGGCGACAGTCAACCACAACTCCTGCTGGTGGCCAGAAGTGGTGCCCCACCCGCGCCAGCATCACTCGCCGAGGGCGATAGGGTCGAGATGCTGGTGGTGGCGTCAAGGCGGGCGGGTGCTGCGGGGAGCTCACAAGGACGGCAACGCACGATGGTGACTGCAAAAAGAAAGGCATCCGCCTCGGACCCGCCGGCGACGCCATTGTACACCTTTGTGCTGGCGGTGGTGCGTTGCACCGTGCAAGTCACGCGGGTGGCGGTGGCAAACTGGGAGTTGTTGCACTTGTGTGTGGACCGTGGTGTGCCCTTTCAGCAACACCAACAGCAGCGCCTTGGCGGGCTGCAGACGTGGACCAACGGCGACAGTGAAATTCATCCGGGAAGGTGCACTTGGTGCTATATATCTTCTCCCAACGTCGAGGCCGCAGAAGTAGGAGGAGAAGGAGAAGGAGGACAGGCAAACAAGAAGGCCACGGAAACGAGCAGGGCAGGTGGCGTTGTTGTTGCCCTTGTGCCACAGCCCTCCAGCGTGGTTACGGTGGTTTGCGGTGGATTTGATGCGAAGTGTCACGCGTATCGTCTTGGTTTTGTGGCCACTCCAGCCACCGGAGGCAGCAGCGTGCCACAGCATTCCGTGGAGGACACGGATAGTCCCGAGGAGACGCTCTGGAGTCTTTCAGAGGATACGCACACGGTGCAAATGATGCTTGTGGGGGCACCAACGACTTCACTGCGTGGGTCAGAGGCGACGGACGCGAGGAGAACGACGCCACGTCGCCGCGGCCAACACGTCTGTGGCAGTGACAGCGCTTACGGCACCGGCTGTGCCAGCAGTGGTGAGGGATGGATGCGACAGGCGGGCTTGTCCAAGGTGCTTCGCTTCGTCGTGGACTTCCTTGACGACGGGATGGGCGGGGTCTCTGCCGATCCTGCGGTTGGCAGCCGAGGCGGTCAGGGCTTGTATTTTGCCTCGGTGGCGCCGTGGTCGGCGAGCCGGCAAGGCCGCTTCCCCATCCCACGCAGTGTCTGCTGGGTGGACACTGCCCCGCTGCCCATTGGAAAGGCGCTTACCTGCATGCTGCTGTTTCCCGCCAGCGATGGCGCGGAAAAAGGCGACGGCGACGTGACAGCCATGGATGCCGCCGTAGACGACGAGGATGCCGCCTCGTGGTGCCACACGCTGCCCACCTCAGTTGCCTCAGCGCTCCCCGTGGCCGCAACGCATGGGACGCTTCGGTGCTTCCTCGGCGTCAACGTGCTGCTGAAGAAGACGCGTCTGACGTACGTACTCGAAGTAGACGCAGCGGCCCAGGCGTCCAATCGTCGGAAGGGAATTCGGCCCACGGAGTGGTTGTACACGCGGCCACGGGCTAGGAAAAGCCTTCTTCATGAAAACACTGAGGAGGAGGAGGAGAGACAGGCGGCCTGTCTTGCGCGTTATGCCGCCATGCAAAACACACGCCCGTCAGCGGTAGATGGGCTCCGCACAACGGTGTTGCAGGACTCCTTGCTAGACAGAACGACTCCAGAGGCTGTGGTGCACGCGGCCTGGCGAAGCGTGGGCGTGGGAGGCTGCGCAGCTGCGAACATGGCCGCCCTTGAGAGGGTTGCACAGGGCACAGGGGAGAATCCCACGCAGGAGGTGCGTGCATTGGCCAACAGGCTTCTTCAGTTCCTCCTGACCTTTCTCGTGGAACTGGACTGGATGACGCACACCGACAACGACCTCCTTCGCGGGGTGACGTTGCTCCTGCTTGGGGCCGTCGACACGAAAAAGGCATCTCCTGACCGTCGCGAATCGTCACTGCGCGATGGGGCCTCGCTTGTTTCTCGCCTCGCCGCAAACGAGCGACGCAGCATGCATTGGCTCCTAAGCCACAGTGAGCGGTGGTCGCCACTGGCAGCGGCGCTCTTCGCTTGGGTGAATCAGGGCCTCATCCCCGATGCGAGTGAAGCAGAAATTCTCCTCGAGGATGTTGTTCAGGCGTGGGAGGAGACGGCTGCTTGCCCGCCCGGCGGAGGCTGTGCGCTGGAGGACATCTTGAAGCGTCTGCGTGCGTCTCAGGATGCGCTCAAGTACCACAATGCCCTGCTGCTTTTGTTGCGCGGTAATCTCTCTCTGCATGAGACTGCCTCGTTTGCGGTATGGAACGACGTCGCCGTGCGAGATCCCTCGATTCTTTTCCTGCAGCTCCTCTTGGAAGCGGCTGTGGCCTGTGAGGATGCCGCCACCGACGCCGCCGCTTCCATCTCGAGTCTGGAGATAAGTCGAATCACGATGTCTGTCGTGCAGGCGCGGCTTCAGTCCGCCGGCACGCTTGCGGCGCTTTTGCAGCTCATGCATGCGTGGAACTTCAGCTTCCTTGCCGATTGGCCGCTTGCCGCGATGTCAGGTGGCTTGCCGGTGGCGCATCTTATTCGCCACCTCACCACCGCCGACAGCAGTGAGGCGGAGCGTGCGGCACACCGCCCCGTCGCCCAGGCGGCGCAGGTACTGCTTTGGTTGTGTGGGGATTGTGTGGAACGGGCGGCGGAGGTGCTGGAGGCGTTGCGTGCTGCGAAGGTCCCGCTCTTGGCGCTCTGCGTAGCGGGGTCCGACAGACGAGGTCGCTTTGGGGTGCCTGAGACCGCACCCAGCAGCAGCAGCAGCAGCAGCAGCGGCGGCGGAGGAGGAAACACCAGTCGGGCGCTGCACCACGTTTTGGCGTCCTCCACAGCCGCTGTTCTGGCAGGCGCCCTCGCCGAGCCCGGCGGCCGTGGGCCCACCGACGACACCACCAGTGAGGCGTTTGTCCTCCAGTTGTGGATGCGGGTGCTGGAAGGCGACGAGGCGGCGGCCTTCAATCCCGGTCTTCTGCAGCGGCTTCATGAGGCACTGGTTGTCGGCGGCCGTGGCGCAACGCGTCCGAAGCACGTCTGCGGCGCCGCACTGTTGCTGGACTTTCTTCGGCCTGTCTTTCTCTCAACCCTTCCGCGCCTCCTCGCCGCGGTGGGAGAACAACACGAGACGGTGGGGAGCGCACTCGCCGCCGGTGCGGCTTCGCTGACGGCGGCCGGCGTTGCCGCCTTGGGGCCGCCGCTGGGCGAGACGGAAACCATTGAACACGTCTGGCTGGCGACGCTGCAGGAGCTGGGGCGACTGCTGCAGCTGCACGTCGAAGACAGCCTTGAGGTTCGATGTCTTGCGCTGCTTTTCAAGGCCTTTGAGGCGTCGTCCGCCACGCTGCTGGCGGAGTCCCGCAGCGGGAGTGAGGCATCGTCAACCACGGGCCTCTGCTTTACCTTTTCCCCGGCGGAAATGTACTTTTTGGCCTTGCAGATACTCTCCAATGAACCGGCAGGCTTTGTGATTAACGTGGAGGTCATGCGGCGACGCCTTGCCCCGTATCTTCTGCATGAGATGGAGCTGGCGACACGGCGCGCCGACGAGGTTGTCGAGACCTCCAACACAAAGGCGCTCTGGTGGGACAGCAAGGCGTACATAAACACTGTGGCGGATGGCCTTGCCCTGGTTATCGCCGCCTTTGAAGCCACGGCGCCGCTCTACTCCCACGCGATGCTGCTTCTCTTCCTTGACGAATCCCTGGCCGTGATGGCGGACGTCGAACGGCGACCCAGCGGGGGGCGCGAGAGGCCGCTTTCCGCGGAAGTGCGGAGTGAGATGCTGCAGTGCACCCGCCGCGTGGCGCTCTCCCGCTGGGCAAAGCTGCACCGGCAGGAGAAGAAACTCATCGCCCGTGTGCTCTCGCGTCGCCTCGCCATTCCTGGCCAGGAGCAGGCTGAGGGGGATGTGTACCAGGAGAGCGATGTGCACCACAGTGTCGCGAAGGATGCGGCCCACATGAAAAAGACCTTACAGCAGAGACCCGTCAACGCGGCCTTGTTGAGGGCCATCAGAAGGAAGTTCTCCCGGGACTCGTCAGGGGCACGGAGCACAAGTCACACTGAGAGCCATGATGATGCGGGGATAGGAACAGTGACGTCTTTGACGGATGTAACACTTCTTCTTAAGGAAGAGACTTATGTACGGCAGTGTCTGCAGCGACAGTTGATGCGCTCGCACAACGCCTTCGTTGGCAGTGAGGCTTTTCGTGGTGCACTGGGGACGCTTTATCTGGCGCTACGGGAGGAGCAGCGTCGGCGTGTGTTTGTTGCTTTTGTGCGTGAACAGCATGACATCATTCTGAGCTTTGCGTGTGCTGCGCTCGTGGTGATGTATGAGGCACGTCGACGGGGGGCGCATGTGTTGCAGCAGAACGCGCTGGAGCATCTGCAGCGTCAGCTCCGCTATTTTTTCCTGCAGGAGCGTGAGTCGCGGGCTGCGGTGGAGGCGGTTTGCCTTGTCGAGCGCCAGCTACTCCTTGAACTCGCAAGCCAGCAACGCGCCATGGCTGACGCCGAGCGCGGCCTGCGCCTGCGCCTTGTGGAGGAGGAAGAGGTGCACCGCGACGCCTGCTACGAGCTCTTTGCGAGGGAGGAGCTGGCGGCGCAGCGGCGCTGCGAGGCGCGGCTGGAGGAGGAGGCGTGGCGCGAGGAGGAGGCGCAGTGGGCGCAGGAGCAGCAGCGGCGTCAGGCAGACGAGGACGGCGGCGACGCGGAGAGGCGGAGCCCGCCAAACGCCTACTTGCAGTGGCAGCAGCGCCGCCTCGCGGCGGCGGCAACAGCGGCGAAGACGTCGACGTCGCTGCCACTGCAGCCGCCGCCGCCGCCCGCAGAAGTCTCACACGCGTCGTCCCTCACCGCGTCGGTGCCGCCCGCAAATGCACTGGCGCCGCTTCTCCAAATGGACAGCGCCCCGGCGATGTCTGCAGAAGACGGCGGCTACCACGCACTGGTGGACGCCTCCGAATCGCTCTTCAGCGCCTTCTCACGGCTGCAGAAGCAAATTATCTCCACCGTGGCCCCACCACCCGCCACAGGCGTCAAGAAGGATGCCCCCGCCCTAGCCCCAGCCGATGTGCCGTCAGCCGCTCTGCAAATGCCTGCGTCCGTCACAGCGAGCGAGGAGAGGTGGGAGGACGCAGTGGAGGATGCCGCGCCGCCCTCAACCCAAGCCGGCAACGAGGCTCAGACGGCAAAAATGGACCACGGCGCCTTGGATGCGCCCCCGAACACCCATGAGGACAGCATCAAGCGCCTTCGGCTGCGAGCATTGGCAACGACGGGTAAACGCCGCGCCCCACGGCAACGGCGTCTTGGCGAGGTGTTCTGCCTAGAAGGCAAGCCAGCCGCGGAAAAGGCGGAGGTGGGGGATGCACGCGGTGCAGCGAAGCTGCATGAAGAGGAGCAGCAGGCGCGGAAGGAGGCGTCGCCGTCGGTGGAGGAGGCCAAGCCGGCGCCTGCGCCTGCCGCGCCAGGCATGTTAAAGAACGAGGAGGAAGAAGAGGCAGTCGCGCTGGCCCTGTGCCCCGAGCCGTCATTGGCCCTACAGTCGGAGGAGGGGACAGCGCGCTACGCGCTCTGCCGGGAAGAGCGAGTGGTGCGTGCCTTTTTATTTCGCTATTTTACCCTGACGACGTAGACGTGTCGAACCGCTTCGGGTTCCTGCTGTGCTGTGAGATGCACAGCTGACGAACAACGGCAGAGCGAAGCACACACAAAAAAAAGAGGCAGTGGCACAGCGGATCTGCTGGCGAGGAAAAAAATTTTTCGGAGGTTAAGTGGCACCGCCGGCACACCGCCGCCTCCGTTGCGCTCGTTGTTTGTTTTTTTGTATTTTTCCGCTGTTGGTTTCCCCATGGTAGTAGTTGTTGCTGTTGGTTATTTTTGTTCTTTTTTTTTTATTATTCGCAGGGAGAAGCTGCCGCTGCCAGCCCCAACTGGGCATTCACCGGCGACTACGGCTGCTGCCGCAAACACTGAAGCGAGGGAGGGGGACGATGGCAACGACGGCAGACTTTGTGGGGAGGAACTGCCCCCACTGCGGCGCCATCGACAGCCTGGAGACGGACGACGCGCTTGGCGAGGTGGCGTGCACGGAGTGCGCCCTCGTGGTGGCGATGGGGCTTGAGGAGAACGCCCTCACGCGGTACGACAAGGACGCCACGTACGAGGACGCCGACAAGCATCGCGCGCGGGAAGACACGACGGCGTCCACGCTGCACGCCCTCTCCGCGTCCTCATCGGCGATGGGGCCGCCCGGCGGGGACATGTTGCCCAAAGTCGCGCTTCACCCGGCCATGCTCAACTGCATCCGCAGCCTGCAGAAGAAGTCGGGGGTGCCGGAGCAGGCGATTGGCCGTGCTGTGAATATTGCGAGGCGGTTTGTCGGTGGACGACGGGCACGCGGTCAGCGTGTTGGGAAGCAGCAGGATGTGGCGGCGGCCTGCTTCATGATTGCGGCGGAGCAGCTGAGCCACCCCGTGCCCATGCTGGAGCTGCGCCAACTTGACCCCGCGATTGGCAACGTCGAGTACCCGCGGGCGGAGATCGTGAAGGAGACCCACATGGAGGATGAGGAGCTTCGGCTGAAGGCCGTCTACGTCGACAACCTCCTCACCGTCTACCTTCGCAAGCTTAGCCTCCAACTCTCACTCTACATGCCGCGCTGCAAGCGGCTTCTGGAGGCGGTGCAGCGGGTCGATGCCCTCCGCAGCGCGGGGGTCGTGGATAAAATTGTCATGTCGCTGCTGCTCACTCTCACCTCGCCGAGCTTTGAAGTAGAGAGAAGGCCGCCCCTGCCGGCCGCCCGCAGCAGCGGGGTTGGCCGCGGCACCGAGACCGTCTACGCCAACTTTGCGGCCAAGGCCCACTTGGATGTTGGCAAGGTAAAGAGAGTGATGCAGACCGCACTACAACACCTGCAGGCGATCGAGGAGGCCTTTGCCGCCACGACAGCTTCCGCGGAAGGCGCACGCACCAGCGCGACAAAGATAGAGGCCGATGATAATAATAACAGGGAGAATAACCCCACGGCGCCCGCGACCAAGCGCATGAAGCTGGAAAAGCCGTAACAATTCATGAAGCGGTCTTATTCTCTCGCGCTCGCTCTCTATTGTCTGGCAGTTGTGCTCTTTGCTTTGTCTGTCCTTTTTTCTTTGTCCTTGATGGTATTTGCAACGTGTTTGTTCCCGTCGTGTGCGTCGTTGTCTGTTCTTGGCGGTTTATTGTGTGTGTGTGTGTGTGTGCGTGTGCGTCTGTGTATGCCACTTTGCACGGCTCTTTGGCCGCGACGGTGCTGGTGTTTCCTTGGATCTTGCTTCGACGTACTTCTTCCTTCACGCTCCGCCCCTCTCACCAACGCACACACACACACGCACGCATGTGTTTCTCACGCACTCACTGCCGTAGTAAAGGGAGAAAAGAGGAACACGTAAAAGGGGCGAAGAAGGCAGCCGCGACGACGAAACAAGTTATGCCGAAGTTTGTTGACCCGGTGCATCCCAAGCTCGAGGACCACGAGGAGGAGGATGAAGAGAGCTTTGACCTGGTCGCCGCGATGAATGAGATGACGGCGCACGAGCGCCGCAGCGTCTATGCGCTGAAGGGTCTGCTGAACGAGTACAGGAGCGTCCACGCGAAGTTCCGCGAGGAGCTCGCGGCGCTGCAGGTTGAGCACCAGCGCGCCGCCCAGAAGCTGCACGACATACGCGCGGAGATCGTGCGCGGACTGCGCGACGTGACCGACGACGAGGTCGCCGCGGTGACGGAAACAGCGGCCTCCGGCGTGCAGGAGATCCCCTCCGACGAGGAGGAGGAAGAGGAGAGGGGCGGGGCCCAGAAGCGGGGCGCCGCGGCGGCGGGTAGGGCGGGCAAAGCTGCGGCGGCGACCAAGTCGGTGAGGGTGGTGACGGTGCAGGAGGAGAAGGGTCGCCTCGAGGCGGCGGCCGCGGCGGCGGATGGCGGCATTCCAGACTTCTGGCTGACCGCCATGTGCAACATGGAGGCGCTGGAGTCCATGATCACCGAGCGCGACCGCCACGCCCTGAGCTTCCTGCAGGACATCACAACGGAGTACATCGAGGGGGATCCGCAGAAGGGCTTCCGCCTCAACTTCCACTTTGCGCCCAACGAGTATTTTTCAAACACGGTGCTAAGCAAGACGTACCGCATGACGTTCGACGAGGATAGCGGGGAGGTTGAGGTGGACTCCATGAAGGCCACCCCGGTTGCGTGGACGTCGCCGGGGAAGAATCTCACCGTCATCCTGAAGAAGAAGAAGCAGCGGCACAAGACGAGCAAGAGCATCCGCGTGGTGACGCGCGAGGAGAAGTGCCCGTCGTTCTTCACCTTCTTCACCGACCCGCTCGGGGACGAGGACGAGGAGGAGGAGGAGGAGGAGCAGGCGAAGGCGGGGGCGGCCAGCCGTAGCGAGGAGCCGGGCAAGAAGCACGCGAAGGACGACGACGACGACGACGAGGACGACGAGGAGGAGGAGGCAGAGGCCGAGCTGCACATCGAGGTGGGGCACTTGCTGATGGAGGAGGTCGTGCCAAAGGCCGCCATGTTCTACACGGGGAAGTCGGTGGACCAGACTGCGATGGCGCTGCAGCGCCAGCTGAACATCCAGTTCCTCGACGACGATGATGACGACGAAGAGGAGGAGGAGGAGGAGGAAAAAGAGGAGGCGGCGAAGAAGAAGAAAGGCGACACACACGACAAACGGCGGCACCCCGTTCACCACCGTGGCGGCGGCGGCGGCGGCGGCAAAGGGGAGCAGCAGTGCAAGCAGCAGTAGGCAGCCGCGGCCGGCCCAAACGGAAAGCCTTTCTTTTTTTCTTCTTTTTGTCGTTGTGTTGTGTGTGTTGTTTTTTTTTTTCTTGTCGCTGTTCTGCTGCTGTTCTCCGCGGCGCCCCCGACGTTTGCCGCGGCGTTGCGCCTGTGCGTGTGCGTGTGCGGGAGACGCACGGACGCCACATCCGTTGCGAGAGCCCCCTCTGCCCATGTCCCCCCGCGCAACGGCTCAACCCAACAGCGAGAAAGTGGCGCAGCGGCAACAAAATAATGAAGCAAAGAGCACAAAGAAGGACCGGAAAAGGACAAAAAGAAATAAATAACACAAGGCTCTGCAGGGGTGAAGCAAAACTTTTTTTTGTTTGGCACTCACCCTCTTTCCTCCCCAATCCTACCCCGTAAATAAAAAGTGAGCGGGGCGTATAAAGGTATACTGTAGTAACCGGCTGAAAGAAGAGGAAAAGGAAAACCAATGAGGTGAGTGGACTTGAGAGAACAACGGAGAGTCCCAAATAAATGAATAAGTACCGAGAAGGATGCCAAAGGTAAGAAAAAAGGAAAGGGGGAACAACTACGGAAAAGAAAAACAAAGAAGAAAAAGGGAGAGGGGGCGGAGGAGGAGTGTGCGCAGCACTGGCCACGTCGACTTCGCTTCGCCCCCTCCCTCCTTGTGGCGTCTCCGCTTACCGCCTTGAATAATCTGCGGGCCGCCGCTGTGTGGGCAAGGCGCCCCCTGGCGCGTGCGTGTGTGCGCCCCCCTCCCACCGTACATCGGCGCCGAGAGGCTGCCGCACGCCGATGCACGTCGCTTTCTCCCTTGCCTCCATCCATCCCGCCTTCTCTTTCCGCGACGTGTCTGCAACGCGCTTTTCAGTGACTCTAAGAGCTAACGCTAATACTCTAACTTTTTTCAATC
>NW_021704165.1:39190-45232 GCF_003719485.1 Trypanosoma conorhini | reverse complement strand
GAAGGAGAGCTGGCGCCAGTGCTTCTCTCTCTCCCCTCCTGCTCTCCGTGTCTCCGTTGCAAGCGCAAGGCAAGAAGTAGGCTCTCCCACACTCGCCAAAAAGGACTCATGTGCTGCTGTCCCTGTTTCCGTGTACTGGTGTTGGTTTTGGCTATATTGGCCACCGCCTGTGCTGTGTGTGCCAACATCTTCCCTGTCTTCCAGAAGGAGAACGAGCTTGTGACGATGAAGCAGACGCTATGGTACAATGAGGTGATCTTGCCCGATGGCAATGAGACCGAGCAGAAGGTGAGTAAGAGCTTGTGCGGGCAGTACAAGCTGTTTTTCCGGGTCTCCGAGGGCACCGCTGTGGGTGCAATTGGTGTTGGCCTCATCGTGGTGTTACTTACCGTTATTCAGATGATCTGCAGGGTGTTGTCTTGCTGCTTGGGGTGTTTCACGTCGCTCTTGATTGACCTTGCGTTTGCGGCGTCTGGGGTGTGTGTGGCCCTTCTTGTGTATGGATATATGAAGGGCTACTGCCAGGATGACACTGCGCTGTCGCCCCTGTACGCTCCCTTCAAGGACCAGGACTACAAATTCGCGGAGTCCTTCTACCTCATCTGCGTCGCCTGTGCTCTCTTTCTCATCTCCTATTTTGTTTAACCATGAATTTGGCATGTTCATAATGTCGATGTTACAGATCGTTCTTTTTTGGAGATCTTCCCCGTTTTTTTTTTGGTTTTGGATCTTATATTTTCTTGACACGGATTCGTTGCTGAGTTTTTGTTTGCCACATCTATGTTGGTGCACACATTTTGGGTTTATTTTTTGCCTCTTGGATTGGGGCAGCTTGGTGGGCTGCACTCCTTGTTTCTTTCGGACCTGCGGTGCGTGCCAGGGGATTGTGCGCCTTTTTTGACTGTAGTTTTGCGGCGCGTCGGAGAGATGCGGAGAGGAGTGCCCTGCTCTTTGCGTGCCCGTCGTGTTTCCCACCGTCTCTTGCGCATGCGCGTTTGGTTTTTGCTGCCCACCTTTTTTTTCCTCGCCTTTTCTTGCTTTTGTTGTTCGCCGATGTTTCCTCACTCGTTGGGCTTCTCTGCACCGATGCAGAGGGGCTGCGGCGGCAGTGGGGAAAAGGGTGTGCGTCGGCGTGTGCTGCCGCTGACTGGCACGGCTTTTTTGTCTTGTGGCTGCAGTCGCCAGCGTTGCGGTGCCGGGGCGATGTCGCTGCGAGACGACATCGAGGCCCTCACGGCGGCACTGCATCGGTTCTCTCGCCTGCAAAACCGCGGCAACGGGAGTGGGACGCCTGATAGCATCGCCTGTAGCTCTGAAGACAACTGCAGTGGCGATACGGGGAGGGAAAAAAGTGCAGGCCGTCACACCAGCTGCGCCGGGGTTACGACACAAGCCTCTGAATTTGACATCTCTGCCATCTCCATGGCTGCGGAGGGTGATGACGCCGAAGCCGCGCCAGCGCAACAAGCGGCCGCGGTGAACTTTCTAAACCCAAAAGTCTCTGAGGATACGTTTGGAGCCCCTCCCAGTAGTAACACGACGGCGTTGCCCTGCGGTGATGGGCCGGATGCGTATCGAAGGGGCGGCAGTGGGTTTAAGGTTGCGCGTGTTACTGCGCCAGGGGAAAAGGCGGCTTTGGACGACAGCCCTACGGCGGTGTGGGAAACAAATAGATCTCGCCGCGCGAGCTCGTCGGTGATGGCTGCGGAGGCCACACGGCTCTCCACTCTCGCGTTGGACGCCACCGCCACCTCCTCTGGAAACAGTACTGCGTTGCAAGATACACCACAACACTCTCAGCGCCAGATGGAGGAGGCGTACAGGCACATCTTACGGAAGCTGCTGTTGGAGATACACCGCTTGGACGCCCGTAGCAAAGCCCTATCTGAACAGTGTGAAGGTGAACGTGAGAACAGGCGGCGTTTGCAGCGTAAGCACGAACAAGAGCTTTTGGACCGTAACGCTCTAATCGGTGCGCTAAGGCAGCAACTTGTTGCCATGTGCGCAGGTGGCGACAGCGCATCTTCCGGTGGCGCACGCGTGAGCAGTGGCAGTGACTGGACGTTGGGGCATCACGGTGTCCGATTCACCCCACCTGTGGCAAACAGATGGTCGGCAAAGGAAAGCCGAGGTGAAAGCGGCGCCGGAACCACGACGGAGCTGCACCCGTATGATCGACCGGTCGCTTCCAGTGAGTTATGTGGTGTCAGCTCCTCTTCCACGGCGGAGAGGTCTTCTAGGCAAGGGCCGCAGCGAGCATCTGAGGAGGTTGAGAGGGAAGGAAGTAGTGTCAGTCTGATGCGTCAGGGGGTCAGTAGCGATGCTGTCACGTCGACGCGTCCACATTCACTCAGAGGGTTTCAGCAGAAAAGAAGTACTTGCTGGGGGGCCACCCGAGCGTTTGAAGAAGTGGCGACACAGACGAGTAACGCGGGAATGCCCGAAACTGCGGCGACTGCTGTAATGGACACTGAGCGCGTGAAGGATGCCTTGGAGGAAGTGCCTCGGAAGGGCTCAACCTCTGCGTTGGGGGAGGTTGGGAGGGGCAACGGAGGTGAAGCCGACACCCCGGTGCGACGCGCCACATCGAAACCCGCAGTGCATCACCCCTACGGGGAACGCAGGAAGCGAAGATCGCATGCGTCGACGGAGGTCGAAGAATGCGAAAGAGAAAAAAATAGAAGGAAGCGTAGAGTGCCTGCAACGCAGGTGGTGCCACGCATTCCTGCCCCTTTTGGGTGCCCAGGCGAGAGACTCTGTCAGCGGCCCAGTGGTTCTGGTTTGTGCTGCCGTACGAAGCTTGGCGCTGAAGCTCGTGCGGGGCCCCAGCGCGACCTGAAGGGAACGCGTGCTGCGAGTCGGCCTTGTTGCACGGCTTCCGCAAGGACACGGCGGAACCAGGGGAGGACAGAACAAAGCGAAACCTGTGAATTACTGTACGGGATAATGGCGAAACACACCATGGTGGAGGCCCGTTTGCGGATATTTCAGGAAGTATTGAAGAAGCAAGAGATGGGGCTGCGTGAAATGAATTGTCTGCTCCGTGATGTCATGTTGCCCCTGGCGATGGGCCCGCAAAAGTCCCGTCCTACCGCCGATTCCCCCTAGTTCCCTGGGGAGGAATTCCTTTTCAGTCACTGCACAGCCTCTACGGCCATAGAGAGAAGAAGCGAGAATGGGGTTGAGTGCGTTGTAGGCGTGCGTGTGTGGGTGGGGATCGTCTAACAATTGTGTTTTGTTTGGCATCTTTTTCTCTTCATTTTTGTTGTCGGTCGTTTGTGGTGGAAAGAAGCGAGGGCGGGAAAGCTGCCAGTGAGGCGAATAGGAAAGGTGTAGGCAAATTATTTAAAGGCAGAAAGGAGTAATAAAACGAAAAAAATCACTCAAAGAGCGAGGGCAGCATGATTCGACGACTGGGAGTGAACGCCAACAGGCTGGCGAGGCCGGTGAACAAAAGTGCTGTGACGGTGGCCCGCCGCCACCTGGAGCCCATGAGCACATGGTACTTGGCCTCATGGACGATGGTGTGGTACTATGCCTTCTTCTTCTGGATGCCGATGGTGTGGACGGACCTGATGGTGCCCTCCTTCGTCTACAACAAGCTTCCTGTCATCCATTTCATTCAGGAGAAGCGGGCAGAGCAGAAGCTGCGTCGCGTGCTCGATGAGACTTACACGGAATGGACCGAAGAACTTGATCAGGTGCACATCACGGAGGCCATCACGCGATCCTTCAATTTGTGAGACCGAAGTAGTGAATAAATGGTGACCTTTTTTGTTTTTCTTTCGCTTTGTCTCCTTCTGACGATTTCTTCTTTCGTAGCGGAGGAAGAGTTGTAGTTGCACCTTCGCGCGGCTGAAGGTGCTGCTGGTGAAGGAATGAGTGTTGGCCATTACGTATTTATATTTGTCTGCCTGGATGTGTGTGTGCTTTGGTAGGGAGGTCGAACTTTCTCAGCAAAATAAAAAAAAAAAAGACGGCAGCTGCGGCAATGGGGTGGGGACTTCTTTCCCTGACGTCCATGACTTTGCCTCTGCGCATTGTTGTTTTTCGTCTCAAGCTGTGCTGCATTCTTTTTTTCCTTCATTCCCCTTTTTTTTTATCTTCTGCATGTGCGTGTGTTCAAAATAGACGCTGAGGTTTGAAGTGAGGGTAGTCGCTCTTTTTTGCTCTCTCTCTCTCTGTGTGTGTGTGTGTGTGTGCTTGGGTGGAGCAGCTCCCCTGGGATGGACGAGGCAGCGAGCGCACCTGCGGCGCTCTTGTCATCCCCTGCGTCCCTTCGCAGCCGCTGTGAGGAGATTCTGTGCGAGCTCATGGAAACGCAGCGGGGGCTTGGACGGGAGTGGAAGAACGTTCAGCCTTGCGTTGTGCGTGCGTCGCAGCTGCTTTTGCAGCAGGCGCAGCAGCACGACGAGCGGTTGGGGCAGCTGGAGGATAAAATGACTCAAGTTCTGAATGCCGTGGAGGTCATTGCGAGCGACTGTCGGCTGAAGGAGCAACGTTACCGCATGGACCGTGAAAGCACGGAAAGGGCAGTGCAGGAGCTCCAGCGCTCCATCCAGCAGCTTCACGACGCTGTGGCGACGGAGCGCCGTGCCAGCCACCAGTTTCGCGAGGAGACGCTCTACCCCGGTTTAGCGGATCTACAGCAGCAAATCGATCACCTTTCGTCAGGCGCCCCCGCGCATGTGCTCCCGTCGCAGCCACCACAGCAGTTATCGCCCTCAGCAACACTGGCGCCGCCACCTCCGCCTTTGCCAGCAGCAGTCTTTGAAGCTGCAACCGACAGTGACCGCAGGGAAGGTGCGGAGGGCCCTGCAATGAAGGAGATGATTCGGGAAGTGAGGCTTCTGCGCAATCAGTGGCAGCAGCTCCTGCAACAGTCGCAGTCAGCGATGCCAGTCTTTTGGCGGTGCGCAGAGGGGAAACCCCGCATGGAAGCCAAAAGTTCCATGAAAAACAGACGAGTTCTGCTCTCTATGGTGCGTCCGAGTGTTGACTGCAGTACGGCACGGTGGCATTGGCGTGGAGGTCACGTGCCGACGCCGACGCTTTCGCCGGACAGCCCCATTCCGTGGAGCACGCTGCATCTGCGGAAAACAACAACAGGGGAGTGGCTCTCGGTTGGCGCAGCCCCCGACGGCACGGCGACTCACCCCGAACTTAGCGAAGGGGGAGGGCCCCCATTTCTCTGGCGTCCGCGGCGTCCTTCTTCTATTGAGCTCTTGAAAGCTGGCATCTATCGCGTAACGGTCTGTCTGCTCAGCAGCTGCTATCGTCGTACTGGTGGGAATAGTCCCGGCAGTGGAGGAGGTGCCGCCAGCTCCGTGCCGCCGTCCGTATCGCTCAGGGTCAACGACAGGGCCGTGTTCAGCTTCTTCACGGGGGGATCCACCTGCTATGCGTTGCAGCCGGCAGAGGGAGCCGGCCGCCAAAATGCTCCCGCTCCTCATGGCAGCAGTAGTAACAAAACAGCCTCATCTTGTCAGGCGTCTGCCTGTCCCCGTCGCTTGTGCAACTGCAGCGCATTAGCCGCATGCACTACTTCGACTTTCGCAGATTTTCTTCGTTTGCCAGCCGGGTCATGTGTGTCTGTCCACTGCCACGACGCGGCCGACGCAGGCGCGGCCCATGAGGCGCTTCTCGAGGTGGAGTTTATAGCCGGCTAGCGAGATGCAAATGATCTCCTTTCCTTTCTTGACTCTATTCCCGCTGTTGGGAACCGTGTGTGTGTGTGTCTGTGCTGCACCTGCAGTCCGCAGGAAACCTTCCCTTCCTCCCACGCGCGCACACACGCAAAAGCAAAACAAAAAACAAGAACGATAGAGAGTAAGTCACCAACCAACCGCCCGCCGTCCGCAGGAACGACAGGCAAACTCGAGAAAATTCGAAGTGGGATGGAAGGGCGGCACCGTGGCCGCATTGGCGGTACATCACAAAGTGTTTCTGCCTCTCTCTGTTGTGTGTGTTCATGCTCCTATCCATCTCGTGCTCTGCGTCTTTGCTGGGTTGCACCCACACCCAGCGCGTCAGAGAAGGTGT
>NW_021704165.1:27514-38523 GCF_003719485.1 Trypanosoma conorhini | reverse complement strand
AGAAAACACACTCACATTTAGCTGACATGGGTCAGGGCAATTCACTGGCGCTGGCAGGCGACACCATCAAGGGAGAGCAGTACCGCGCCTACCATGCGGCTCGTCAGAACATTGTGCATCGTGCCTTTCAGAAGTGCGTCGTCCCCTCTACTACAGAGAAGAGCGATTTTAACCTCACCAAGGATGAACAGACGTGTGTGGAGGAGTTCGCGCTCCTCTACGCCGCATTCGCCAAGAATGGCTTTGCTCAGCTTAGTCAACTCTACGACCAGCATCAGCGGGACATGTACGAAAAGGCGCGATTGGAAATGATGGCGCAGCAGGCAAGAAAGGAACTGAAACACTAACGGGTGCTTTGTTGTGCACTTTTGCACCTCTGCGTCTCTCGCCCTGTATGTGGAAACGTGTGGTATGGTAAGCGAAGGACGCAGAGAAGACAAGGCTTGAAAAAAGAAAAAAAAAGAAAATTAAAATTAAAAAAAAGTAAAGAGGGTAGGGCCTCCCAAAGTGGTAGGAACGGAGGCCGTCAGAGATACTCAGCTAACACCAAGGCATCCTGCGCAGAACCCCACTCTCACGCCCGCACTAACCCACTTGCCCACATGTGCGCATCATTTACCTTGCAATACATACGCAAAGGTGTATCCCTCCTTATGTGTTACCCACCCACCCACCCACCCACCCCCTTTTTTTTTCAGGGAGAAACAATTCTTTGTGTTGTTTTCTTTGCCTATTTGTGTGGGTATGCCCTCATTTGCACCTGTTTTTATTCACGTCTTGTGGTTATTTCCCGTTAGACTTGCAGAGAAGCAAAGTCGGAAAAAAAAAACGAAGTTTTGTTACAAACAGCTTGGCGGCACATTACACGCGGGTCGCCAAAATGGGAACCCTCGCACCTCCCGCTACGGCGCTGGAGATCGACAACAGCGTGGTCAACAGGGATGACTTCAGCACGCCCCTCGCCGTGCCGCAAAACCCCTCATCGTGGCTGCCGCCGCCAGTGCCAAAGACACCGGCAAAGCAGCGCAGAACTGTGCACCACTCTCGAAACGAGATGCGGGGAGCGCCACTCAACAACTGTCAACGTGGTCCACGGAATGCTGTGCAAGATATCCGCAAGGGTCTTGCTTCGAGGAAGCGGACATCCTCCGACCTGTCGCAGTTCAGCGCATTACAGTTGGACGAGACGGAAATTTCCATGCCTATCATCTCACAGGATGATGCAGCCGAAGTAACACGCCGTTGCGGAGGTCGTCCTGCGGCGCCGCCAGACTTTTTCTCCGCCGCTGTGCTCTTTCCATCCCAAACGGTTTCCTCTCAGGGGGATTGGCTGCCACGACGCGGGCAGAGTGCCTCCTTTATCCGTGCCTCGCCAGAGGGGCCGGATCAGTCGCAGGCAGACACTGAATGCTCCAATTTCTTTACGCGACGCATTTTAACCGACTACCGGGAAATTAAGGATCTGGGCTCTGGCTCCTTTGGCAAGGTCACACTTTACGAGGAAACTCGTACAGGGGCCCTTGTGGCGGTGAAAATGTTGCCGCCTTTGACTCATGCTGAGCAGCGACAACGTTTTTTGCAGGAAAAGGAAATCCTGACCCTTGCTCGAGGGTTTCCACACGTTGTGCGACTTTTGGAGGCCTGGGAAGAGGGATCTATTCCGCAGATGTACCTCCAGATGGAGTACTGTAAGGGCGGCTCCGTGGCTAATATGGCGGATCTGCGGCGCAAACGCGGGGAGCGGTGGGATGAACGGGAATTGTTCATATTTCTTGGGCACATGGCCCTTGCGCTGGATGCGTTGCACAGTGCCAATATTGTGCACATGGACTTTAAACCAGATAATGTGTTAATAGACGGAGATGGGAATTACAAACTTAGCGACTTTGGTTGCAGTGTCGCTCTCAACGACAAGGGTCGTCCAAGGCGGTGCTGTACTTCACGAAACCAAAGGACTAGCAATATGTCGCCAATGGTGAATGGCAGCGCCATGATGGACCTCACTGGGCTGAGTATGCCGACTCAACTTAGCACCATGAGTGTGGAGGAGGGGGACTGTCGCTATGTGTGCGCGGACATGCTTAACCAAAAGCAGCATCCCAAGGCAGGGGATATTTTTTCCTTTGGTATTTCACTCTTTGAGCTTATGTCAGGGGAGGCGCTGCCGCAGCACGGGACACCCTTTTTGGACTTGCGCAGTGAACTGCCGGTGGCGCTTCTCGAGTCCCGCGGCTACTCAAGGCCTCTGATTGACCTTGTGGGCCTACTTATGCATAACGATCCAACAGCACGCCCTACCGCGCGTGATGTTCTGCGTTTTTTTCATCTCCCACCGCGCGTTCCGGAGTTGGTTGCAAAGTGGTCCGCCGCGGAGGAGACTTGCGAGAGCGAGGATCCATCTATACTACTGGAGATGCGCTTTGTGCACGCCGCACTTGAGGTCTCTTCGCGGCTGGTGGATGCGGCACGCCGGGCCCTTGAAGTGGCATCCCCCAACAACAACAGTGGTGGTGGAAATTGTGCCACTGACGGAGATGCTGTCTGGCGGCGACCGCGGCTCGAGATTGAGGAGTCGTGCACGCCTAAGACGCCAGTGATCATCCGCAGGCTGGGCTGTACCTGAGGGGCAATCATCGTTGCCCACAGAATGGATGTCGCCATAAAAGAATAGGTGAAGCAAAAAGAGTGAATTAGAGCGTATATATATATATATATTTATTTATGCAACAAGTTGGCGCGGAGGAGTGGTTTTCATCACCCCTTACCTCCGTTACCGCCGCCACCGCCTGTACACGGGGACACAACAATATTCCTTTCCTTCTATTTTTTTCGGCATCTGATTTGGTTGGGTTCATGGCCCGGACATTTGTTTTTTTTTTTTTGGTAGCTGTCTCCGACGGGCTGCAACGTTCTTGTGGGGACTTTGTGATCTCGGCAAATTTCTCTCTTCTCTCAGTAGAGAAGTATTTACGTGCCTCCATCTGCCTTGTGTCATGGGTGTGGCCGCCTGCACTACAGTGCCCAACGTGCGTGTGACATCTTTTTGTTGTGTTTGTTTGTTTTTTCTGTCTCCCTCTTCCTCCGCCTCTTTTTGCCATCGGCACAGGAATCTGCTTGTGGCAATGCAAGCAAACGAGAATGAGGATGCGGGCGAAGAGGTGAAGCCAGCGAAATGCCTCCCTCTGCAGGCCGCGGAGGCCAGGCATAAGCGTAGTCGTCCAAACTTCAGACCGGTGCTGCTCGAAGTGGCAGGTTCGCTGGGTGACACGGTGTGCCAAGAGGTCACAAAACGCCTGCGACAGTACCGCAACCGATACGCCCCCATCCTCAGACTGACAGCCACGCTGATGGCACCGGCGGTGCAGGAGGTGGAACTTTTTGGTCCTTGCGAAGCTATTGAGGGCGGTGATGGGAGGAGCACAAACAGCAAGGAGGGGGTAACCGAAGAGAGAGAAGATGGAAGGTGTGAACACAGTAGAAGCGGCACAAGAAGCGATGTCTCCATGACAAGGAAGAGACCAAGAGAGGATGCGATCATCTCCGCTCCTCGGGCCGCCATCATGGCAGAAAATCGAATTGAAGTTGTGCGTCGCCTGCATGAAAACAATAATAGTATGACTGCTGTTGAGAAGCTGGAGGCATTTATGGCCTATCAATTTCTTCCATTGGCGCTGACGCACAATTGTCGGCCAGAGTCCTCAATCACCGAGACATCGTTTGTGCTTCGCCATTACGTGCACGAGGTGACACGCACGTCCTCCTTCCTCATTGCCGACCTTACGGAACGCACAGCCGCCATTATTGACCCACAGTTTGACATTTCTGCGTACGAGGCGGATATTGCAGCGTTACAGCTTCAATTGTGCGGTGTTGTGCTTTCGCACTGCTTTGTGGACATTGCAATGGGGCATGCCTCACTGTTGGCAAGACATCCGGAGGCGGTGCTGCTAACCGGCACGCCGTGGATGCAGGGGATGGAGATGCCCGCGGAAGCGTGGCCGACATTGCCACTAAGCCCACGTTTGCAACTTTGCTGTGTTCCCGTGCCCTCATTTTCCCCCGAATGCATGTTGGTTGAGTTGCGGTTTGACTCCACCCTGCTGGCACTCTTTACCGGTACTGTGTTTGGCACCGATGCTGCCCCGCGTCACGACTTCTTCGCCGAGTTTCCGGGACTACTTCCCCCAACAGGTACCACCACGCCCCCAGATGCGGCAGCGAGGGTGGCGCAGCGTTTTCTCAAAGAGCGTCTGTGGGACAGGTACTTTGCCCAGTCGGCTGAGGGCAGCAAAGGGCAGACACCGGACCACGTTGTCGTGTTTCCGTCCCACGGAGGGTACAGCAACGTGACGCACCAGCTGGATCTCTACTGGGCCGTTCATTTGGGCGATCTAAAGCGAATGAATCACTCCCGCAAGGTGATAGACAATCTATTGGACCCCGCGGCTTACGCCACGTACGTTGAGGGGCGTCCACCGCTTCCCAAGACGCCATTATTCTCGCATGTAAGAGAACACAATTTGCTGGCCGTTCCCTCTGCATTCGGTGGAAGCGGAGCCAAACTCCTCTCACGGAACTGTTTGACTTATCATCATCTTCAAAGTTCCCATGATGCCCTTGCGGCCGCCGCGGCAATGACGCCCATCGTTGTAGACATCCGGGGCAGCGCCGACCATGAGAAGGCGCATCTGAAGGGATCTGTGAATGTTCCTATGAGTTTTCCAGCCACTGCCTACGGTGCCAAGAAGGCCGAGTTGTGGCTTCAGTGTTTGCTGCGACCACTTCAACCCATTGTCGTGATTTGCGCAAGTGAGCAGCAGGCTCCGTTGGTACGAAAGCGACTAGCGTTGATATCCCCGGGTGCACCAATAGAAACCTACACCGCCAAAGAGCTGGAGGCCCCTTCCAGTCCTCCTTCTGCAGTTGGCGCAGACACGCAGACAAAGGGCTGCATTACAGTCAAGCCTCTTCCAATAGCCATTCCGTCGAGGTATTTGCCGCGCCAGCTTCTTTGGGTTACTGACTCGGACGCATGTTCCTTTTTTCGGATTGCTAACTACCAACAGCTTCAATATATTGAACCATCTGAAGAGACCTTGGTCCTCGACTGCCGCACTTCGTACGAGTTCAAGAATGGTTCGCATAAGCACAGCATTCACATTCCTTTGGCGGATCTGTGCCAGATAACAGCCCTGGATACGATGCTTCCATCATCACCCTCCTCGTCATCGTCGACAAGCGCCACACGTAGGCATGAGACGCCGGTGGTTGATTTTTGTGCTCCATCCTCACGCCTTGGACAAACATTTTTGGAGAAGATGTACGAGAGCTGTACGACCGCGGGCACCCAATGTCGTTCTTTGTGCCAGGGTATAAAAAAAATTGTTGTGTACTGTGCCAGTGGATATCGCTCCATCATTGCCGGCTCTCTGCTGCGTCGGGCATTTGAAGCAGCCGCCGTGTCGATTGAGGTGCGTGACGTGGCAGGAGGGGCTCTGCAGATCATGAAGCAAAGACCAGACCTCTGGACGGTGAAGGATCGCTCCATCATATGCGTCAGCTGACCCAGGTAGGCTTGGAGAGGGGAACTAGAAGAGGTGATGCCGACGATGCTTTCTTGAAGGCTGCAAAGGCGTTTTCCTTCTTTTCTTTTTCGAGCCGAGTAAATTGCGCAACGGTGCAGGTTCCTCTCCATGGAACTCGTGTGTGTTTTTTTTCTATGACGCTGACGGAATAAACCCCTCGAGGGAGTCCGTCAGCTGAAGTTACACACAGTGGTGCGTTTTTAGTTACCTAACATCTTTGTAGGTGCACGCACACACACACATACACATATACACATATATGTGTATACACACATGCATACATATATGGTAACAACAGCGGTTCCTTGCGAACTGAGAACGTCAGCAGCAGCCGGACTGAATACAAATTAAACAACCTGACTGAAGTATGTGCTGCGTCGAGGTCTGCGCGTGGCTCCGAGACCCATGTCGCTTCACACTTATTGTGTCTCCGCTTAATTTGGGAAAGCGCAGCGTGGAGGTGTGCTGCACCTTAGCCGAGTCGAGAATGCCACTCCTGACATGTCTTTTGTGCCCCTCCATCTATCTCTCTTTCTGTTGCTGGGTGTGCATTGTTCGACTTCTCTTCCTCTGTGTTTCCTCGGCGCACGGTCAAAGGGATGATGGAGCTTCAAGCATCGATTCAGCTGGTGAGTGATTATCGCCCCGGGGGCGACGCCTCAAACTCGCGCTCATCACTTCTGACCGCCGTGCGGCAGCTTGTGGCGGCTCTGAGTGACATTGAAAAGATTGGCGAAGGCATTCGTCCCCTTGTCAAGGCACTCGTTACCGCATCTGTGCACCTTCCAGAGGAATGGGATGATATTCTCAGGGCCCTACGCGGTGTGCTCGAAACTACCTCTGTGCCGTGGCTTCACCGGGCCTTCTTGCTTAAGGCCCTACCGGGGATGCTCCTTGGCGCACCGGTGGGGCAGCGCAGCCAGTATGGGGATGCACTCTGCGAGGTGCTTGTGCGCTGGTCCCTGCCCCCGCCGGGGAGCGAGGAGGGCGATGCGCAGAACGCACAGGACGAGGCATCGCAGAATCCTAACCCACAGGAAAGACGCGTTGCGCTGACGGCCCTTATTAGTCTTCAAGAAGAGTGCGCTGTCTCTATCGTGGAGAAGCTGACGGCGCAACTCCCCCGCTCGCTTCCAACGTGTGTCTCAATCGTGTCAAGCCCTTCCGCTAAAGAATGCTTGAAAAACGCGTTTGAGTCGTGGCTCTGCCTTCCATCGCCGTCGGCGGAGGCATCCTGCACCCTGGAACTTCAAAAGGCATTGAGGGAACATTTTCGCGGCTATGGTAGCTCAAGGTGTGAACAGCTCTGCGCTGCGCTTATATCACAGGAGGCACCAAAAAGTGTCACTGAGCTGGATGCACTGCAGAAGCAACTGCTGGAACTGGAGGAGGTAGAAGCGTCGCATCGCAACATTGTCAGCAACCGGCTCTCTTTGGCGTTTCTGCTGGCCAAGGCCACAGAAGTATTGGACCTCGTGTACTCATCAGAGCAAAAGTGCTTAGATAAGAGTGTGGAGGACTTTACCGTGCCGTTATCTGTCATTCAGTTGCTCGTGCAACTAACCAGCGTGGCGTCGGTGACACCTGACAGTCTAAGTAGTCAAGAACTGCAGAAGCTTGCCGCGTGTCTCGTGGCGGTCGAGAGTGCAGACGCAGCTCTGGATGCCCCTCTGCCAATTATTGAGTGCGCCCTCTACCTTGTTCTTCGCGCGCTGCCCTGCACGGCGGCCACAGATGAAGGCGTGCGGCCTCTGCTGAGTGAAATCTTTCGCGTCGCCGGCACTCTGCTGCCCGTCGTGGAGGATGCGGTGCTGAAGATTCACTCCGCTGCTCCCCTTCTGCGTGAGCAGCAGCACGCAGCTGAGTTGAAGACAAAGGCGGATGGCGAAGAAGGCCCGACGCAGTCGGCACACCCCAGCTTCACGGCGCTGCGTGTGGCCCAAACGGTGGCGCAGTTGTGCCGTATTTGTAGGAAAAAACTGCAGCCCGATGGGGTGAAGCAGCGAGACGAAGAAGGCTTATGTAATGAGCTCGATGAAGTCGCTGCAGCGGTGCGTGGTGTCACTCCGTCATGGCGAAGGGATAAAGCAAAAACTCAACGTTCACAGGCGCCAGCAACCTCGCACTCACGTCGGGTGGCCGCGGACACCGCGGGAAGCAGAAAAGACCGGTATCATTCATACAAACAGCAACGCCACGGCGATCGAGGCGGTGGGCATCCTCCTCCAAAGCGTCGCCGCCGTGACGCGCCACAAAAGTAGGGGTGCACCAGGCACAGGGTTGTGTGCGAAGAAATATAACTGAAGAAAATTATGTGCGTGCACACACAGGCCTTTCTCCCTCTTCTGTATTTGTGGGTTTGCGTCTGTGGAGGGGAAAGCAGGGAGGAGAATGGACAAAAACGGAAGATGCATGTGTATGGACCTTATCCATTTAGCTAACGCGTGTGGCCGTGCGAAGGTGCATTGAAAAGTAAACGGAGAAAAACGTGTGTTCCCCTTGTCTCTTCCTCGTTCCGCTACCCACGCTTGCCGCATGCTGCTGCTTCTTTACCCATCTTGCGCTGCCGCTTTAGGATGAGGGTTTCTTTTCCGCCTATTTTCTTTTCTCTTGTCGCGCGGTACGGAGAGAGGGGTGGGGGAGGGGGGGAAAGGCTTTGGGAGTAGTGAAACCAAACACAAGTAGGGGGAAGGTTTCGTTTCAAGCAGAGACCGCAACGACAAACCACGGAGAGGGCAATTGAGTGCGTGTGAGCGGTGGCTCAGCGCGGGACATCTGCGCTGCATCCAAGCCCGTTCCTCCCGGGTTGCTCTCCAGAAAAATTGGCTGGCCAACGGACACAAACACACACACACACATATATATATAGCTTCCATCTCCCTCGTAACCCCTCCACTTACACACGCACCCTTTTCTTTTCCTTTTTTTGTTTGCTGGAGGGGGAGGGGAGAATATTTATACACCAACAAATATATTTGTGTATAAAATAAACTCGGCAGTTACTTGAGGCAATGTGGCGACAGACGCGGGTAATGCGTCCAGTTGCCTTGTCTGTTGCTAACAAGGGTGCCTCGTCAATCTCCGACACCACCACCTCGGCCCTCTCGTCGGCGGGATCGACAGCACGCTGTGGTGCTGCGCAAATGAGTCTGCAGGGGCTTCGCGTTGCAGCTTACTTTGAAAACTCTGAAACGGCGAGCACAGATGAACCGATTGCTATTGGGCAAATCACAGCTCAGATATCAGAGTCGGTGTACGCCGTTTTCTTCAAGGAGATTGCCCTTTCGCCTGTGATTGAGGTTGGATCGCGCGTTTACGTCACCTACGGGCAGGATGCAGCTTTTGCCCCTGACCCGGCGAAGCCCAGTGAGACGAGTCTCACACCCGCCCCAAACACGGCGGGAAGATCGGATGGAGATGCAGTGGCGAGAACAAGTTCAGGGACGAAGAACGCTTCAGCGCTAGTCGATGGGGCTTCCCAGCAGAAAGGTGCCCCTGCGGCAGGAACGGGACAAATGACAGGGGCGGCAGGAGTCAGCGCACCGTCTGTCGCTGCCGCGGCTTCTGTGGACACAGCTGCTGCTACCGCCGCACACCCTGCATATGCACCAAGCACCGGCACAATAATTGGCGGTTTGGTGGCCAAAGTCAATGGAAATGGAACCTTTGCGGTCCTCTTGGATAACGACCGCTTTGATCTTGCCGTACCACGTGAGATGATCACTCTCTCGGAAGGACGTTCAAAGTTTATCTCGAACGAGAAATTCCAAGAGGTATTAGAATGGGTAAAATCCGCAGGAGTGGATCGTCGCTCTGACCAGGAGAGTACGTCCTGTATCCTTTTTCACCGAGGCTGGAGGGCGGACAAGTTGTACTTGCTGGATAGCGCCGATGTTCACTGTCTCTCACACCTGAACAAGTCTGTTCGCATGAGCGTGCTTGAGAAGTCAGAATGGGAACGTGACCAACACCGGCAGAAGCGCGAGGAAATCAAGGAACGCATGAAAGAGAAGGAAATACGATATGTGCTCACCAAGTATAGCGGTGTCTTCAGTGCCTGCGTGGCCGTTCTCGGTGTCATGTCTGTTTTTGGTTGGAATTTTAAGAACTACAAGAAACAGCAGCGCTCCTATCAGTTATCTATTGCGGCAAACACGCTTTCCCAAAAGCATGGCAAGCAATCGATGACAGGCTACGTACATCGCGAAGAGGAAGAGGAGCGCCTGCGCCAGACCCTAAGACAACAGGATCTCTCACACCCACGTATCCTCGTTTTTGCTGGGTTTTTTGGCTGCGGTAAAAGCATTCTATTTCGCGCTGCCATCCGCAAAGAGAAAATGGCAGCTGTCTTTGTCGACATTCGTACAAACGAGGATCCCCTTCGCTCCATTGTAAAATCGCTAAACGTCCAGAACATCGACGCCTGTGGCGATCTTCTCAACTTCATTGGAGAGGCTTCAGATCGCGCAAGAAAAGCCATGAATGGCGTCACCCCTCTACTAGTACTTAAAATCCGCGACGGTAGCTCGCTGCTGCGCATCTACAATGAAGTTGTGGCATTGGCGTGCGATAGACGACTCTGTCAAGTCATCATCGAGATACCCATTGAGTCACTCACCTTGGCAATGACGGCCCTCCCCCGCCTTGACTTCCACCTCGTACCCAACTTTTCCGCCTCGGAAGCCTTCCGCTATACACATCACCTAATCGATCCCCTCGAGTTAACACACTTTGTTGAAGTAGTCGGAACAAACAGCAACGACCTCGATGAGCTCCTCGCCACTGTTCGTCACGGAGACGTATCCGCCACCACGTACACCAACCAAAAACTTCTGAAGGCAATGAGACAATTACAAGCAGCGTGGGCAAAGGATCCTTCACTTCGCGAGGCGGTTTTAAAGTTGGCGCACTTCCCTTTTCAAGTCGGACAGAGCGCAGGGTACGATTACTCCAGTCTACGCAACGAAGCTCTTCGAGACATCGTCATGTACAATGCAGTCACGGATGTCTGGATGTTCCAACAAAAAGTGTTTCACACAGCAGCTCGCTGCTGGCAATAAATATCCATGTGTGCAATCAAGAGGCGCCTCGCCGTGTCGCTGGCCCCTGGTGCGGGTGGAGGTGAGCGCCGCCTGGGCATCCCACGAGCACTGCTCTCACCCAACATTTTTCCTCCCTCTCCATCTCCATCTTCATCTCTCTCAACCTTAGTTCTGGCACAAGAAGCAATGGGCAAAATTGGTGCGATCCTCTACGGTGTGCTTACCCTCATCGCCTTCCTTTTCGTGCTGGTCGGGACGCCGCTTGACCAGTTCCGCTTGAAGGGCGAGAAAATCACCACAAACAAGCCGTGTTTGACTTTGTGGGGGTGGAAATTGAAGTGCTACAGCACAAAGTATGAGCTTCGCCCAAGTAAGCTCTACG
>NW_021704165.1:2306-27489 GCF_003719485.1 Trypanosoma conorhini | reverse complement strand
ATTGGCTTGCTGCTTGTTGCCGTCATTCTTGGACTGGTGACATGCTGCTGCTGCGGCTGCCTCAGGATCGTCGCGAGTTTGTTGTCGGGCGTTGGAATTGTGACGGTTCTGATTGTTTGGGCACTCATGGCTGATGCGTACAACCGGAGGGTGGGTGGCTGCATGTTAACGCCCTTTAAGGACACACAAAAGTACGGTGCCGGCTTTGCCCTCCTTGTGACTGGATGGTGCATTCTCTTCGTCGCCATCGTGCTTCTCAATGTGCTGTAGGTGTCGCGTATACCGCTGTTCTGCACGGATGTAAAAAGCAAAATTGTGCGGTTCAGTTGAGCCCCGCTCGACGTCGCTCTGGGAATGAACTCTGTGGTATGTCATTCGAGGAGTTGCGTTCGCTTTTGATGTGAATTTTCTTTGTGTGTATATTTTTGTTTTTATTTGTTTTTTTTGTGAGCGACGGGTGTAAAAATTTTTTGGTAGGGGATATTTATGAGAGCGGGGATATGTATGAGAGCGGGGCTGGGTGCTGTTGAACCGCATGTGCGTGCGCGTTTGCCCTGTTTGTGGTTGTGCCTGGCTGGTGGCTCCCCTCGGCGCCCTTTCCTTCCTCTTCTCCTCCTCTCCCACTGCATGCACTTCTTTCTTCTTCCATTGTGTTTGCTCCCAGCTTTTGCAAGGGACCAATTTGGCGTTAGGTGTGGGCGCACTATTGCTGTGGCTGCAGTCGTTGGCGGTGCGACGCGTTGACAATGACGCGGAGGAAGGAGCCGGATGGGGTAATCGACGCCTCGACGCCTCATTATTCTTGCTTTGAATCGAATGGTGGCAAGAGCAGTGGCAATATTGTGCCGGTTTTTTCAAACGAAGAAGTGCATGAAAGTTTTGAGCGGAAGAAAGTTTCTGTGCTTGAGGTCTTTAGGTATGCTAGCAGGTTGGATGTGGCTCTGATGATTGTTGGATCAGTTGCTGCGGTTGGTGTTGGTGCGTCTTTACCTGCCTTTTCTTTTGTATTTGGTCACATGGTGAATGATCTTCTTTCTCCCACAGACCCTGAGTCGACGACGGCGAAGACGGCAGTAATTATGGTTTATGTCGGCTTGGGCGTGGTTCTCTTGACATTTCTCTCTGTTGCTTGCTGGATGGTGGCCGCATTACGTCAGGTTGCCAGGGTGCGCCTGGAGTATCTGAAATCCGTCCTTCGGCAGGATATCGGCTGGCACGACGGTCACAGTCCGGGTTCCCTCACGGCGCGTGTGACGGGAGATATGCATGTGTTACAGAATGGCATTAACGATAAGCTGGGACAGGGGATCACAAATTTATCAATGGGCGTCTTGGGCTTTGTCTTTGGCTTTGCCCTGGCATGGGAGCTTGCCCTGGTCCTCTTGGGAATGATGCCGGTGATTGCCTTGATGGGGGCGATAATCGGGAACGTCATGGCGAAAATGTCGAATTCGACCCGTGAACATTTTGCGGCGGCCGGCTCCATCGCGACGGAGGTCATGGAGAATGTGCGAACTGTGCAAAACTTTGGGAGGGAGGATTACGAAGTGGGGCGTTTTGAGGCCGCCGTTCTGAGTGCGCAGCGGGCGGGCGTCAAGAAGGAACTGCTCAATTCAACAGCTTCTGGAATGGCAATGGCCGTTATTTTTGTCACCTACACCATTGCCTTTTTCTTTGCCTCGTACCTTATCCAGTGGGGCCGCCGCGACGTGGGCGACGTCGTCGCCTGCTTCCTGGCTGTGCTTATGGGAAGCTTTGGCATCGGGTTCGTGTCGCCTTCGTTGACGGCGTTTGCCGAGTCGCGGGCTGCGGCGTACCACGTCTTTCAGACGATCCAGCGCACGCCGGTTATCGACGTTGACGCCGTCGGTGAACCGGTGCGGGGCTTCAGTGAAACCATTGAGTTTCGCCATGTGCGTTTCGCGTACCCCACGCGCCGCGACATGAAACTATTTGAGGACCTCTCGCTCGTCATTGAGCGTGGGCGTCGGGTGGCGTTCTCGGGTGCCTCGGGTTGTGGGAAGTCGTCGATCATCGCTCTCATTCAGCGTTTCTACGACCCCATCGACGGGGACATTTTTGTGGACGGTACTGACATGCGAAAACTCTCGCTGAGGCAGTGGCGTGACCAAATCGGTGTCGTGTCACAGGAGCCGAACCTGTTTGCCGGCACCATGATGGAAAATGTTCGCGTCGGCAAGCCCGATGCAACGGAAGAAGAGGTTATTGAGGCATGTAAGCACGCAAATATTCACGACACCATCATGAGCTTGCCGGATATGTACAATACATCCGTTGGTGCTGTTGGCTCGCAGCTCAGCGGGGGACAAAAGCAGCGGCTTGCCATTGCGCGTGCCATTGTGCGGCACCCTGCCATTCTGCTCCTCGATGAAGCCACAAGCGCACTGGACCGGAAGTCGGAGTTGGAAGTGCAGGCAGCACTTGACCGCCTGATGGAGGAAGGAAGCATGACCATCATCGTTGTGGCGCACCGACTGGCGACAATTCGTAATGTCGATCGCATTTACTATTTCTCATATGATGGGGTGAAGGGGAGCGCGATTGAGGAGGTGGGGACATTTGATGAGCTGCTGGCGAAGGGTGGCAAGTTTGCCGCCATGGCCACGTCGCAGGGTGTTGGGCTTCAGTTTTCGGCAGGGGCCCAAAAGCTTCAGGCGCTGGCAGAGGGTGAAGATCGTATCAACACGTTTCTTGATGACGACGAACTTGCCAAACTGGACGAAGAACAGCCACGGACGGAGCGTCAGATGGTGCCCTTTGAAGAGTTGGCGAAGTGGGAAGCGAAGCGCGCAAAGGTGGGCGTGAGACGCCTCATTTCGCTTACGAAAGGAAAGACGGTTCACATTGCGTTTGCCGTCTTGGGATCCGCTATCACTGGTGGCACGGCACCAGCTAACGGTGTACTGTTTGGTAAAATTCTCGCCGTTCTGGGAGGATACTCCGTTGATCACGATACCCCAGCTCTGCGAAAAGGCACAAATACTTACGCTCCTTTATTCCTTGTCATGGCGGTTGTGAGCTTTGCAGGGTGGATGTTGCAGTCTCTCTATGGTTACGCTGGCGAGCATCTGACAACGAAGCTGCGTGTGATGCTCTTCTCTCAGATCCTACGGCAGGATATGAGCTTCTTTGATATCCCTGGCCGTGACGCTGGCACGCTCTCAGGCATGCTTTCTGGCGATTGCGAGGCTGTACATCAGTTATGGGGACCATCGATTGGTCTCAAGGCGCAGACCTTCTGCACCATTGCGGTTGGTGTCGTTATTGCCTTTATATACCAATGGAAGTTGGCACTTGTGGCGCTGGCATGTGTTCCACTGGTGGCGCTGGGCAACTTGGTGCAGCACCAGGTGGCGTTGGGACTAACACAAAAAAATCAAGGGACAGCCTCCGATACTGTTGTTACCGAGGCACTTTCCAACATCCGCACCGTCACCTCGTTTAACATAAAGGATGATCGTGTCGCCATTTTCCGCGAGCTTGTGCGGCAGGAGGTTCCGAGAGACACGAAGAGAAGTATTTGGATTGCCCTCATATATGGCATCAGTCAATTCATGTTCTTTGGTGCCTATGCGCTTTGCTTCTGGTACGGTGGGAAACTCATTAGTGCGGGCGAGGCCACCTTTGAGAGGGTGATTATCGCCTCTATGGCCGTTCTCCTGGGCGCATCAGGCGCCGGTGAGGCCGGTAGTTTCGCGGCAAAGGCAGCAAAGGCCTCGGAGGCAGCGAACCGGGTCTTCAGCGTCATTGACCGCGTTCCTGACATTGACGTCTACCGTGAAGGGGAGAAGCTGACAGACGAGGGTTGCGACATCACGTTCCGTAAGGTGAAGTTTATTTACCCCGCCCGACCGAAACAGCTGGTGCTAGCCGCTGTAGATGCGAACTTCCGCAAGGGCACCACGAACGGTCTCATGGGACAGACAGGTTGTGGCAAGTCAACCATCATTCAAATTCTGGCGCGTTTCTATGACTATCGCAGCGGGAAGGTCTTCATCAATGGCAAGGACCTCCGTGAACTGGATGTTTCGGCGTGGCGCGAGTCCATCAGTATTGTGCTGCAGGAGCCGGACCTCTTCAGTGGAACGGTGCGGGATAACATTCGTTACTCCTCTCCTTCCGCCACAAACGAGGAAGTGGAGGAGGCCGCCCGATTGGCGGGCATCCATGACGACATCCTGAGGTGGCCTCAAGGGTACGATACGGGTGTGGGGTACAGGGGTCGTGCTCTTAGCGGCGGCCAAAAACAACGTGTGGCGCTCGCGCGTGGCTTTCTTCGCCGTGCCAAGCTCCTCCTTTTGGATGAAGCAACATGTGCACTTGACAACGTGACTGAGGAGCGAGTTCAGGAGGGCATCAACGAATACCAGCGGAGGCACGGAGTCACCGTCATCAGCATTGCCCACCGCCTGACGACAATCCGTCACTGCGACCAAATCATACTGCTTGACAGTGGCCGTATTCATGAGTGTGGGAGCCACGAATACCTCATGTCCCTGAATGGTGAATACAGGACGCGGTGGGAGCTCTACGCGAATGTCACAACTTAGCCGTGTACAGAAGAAACCCTAAGGATCCCCTTCAGTACCACTTAAGTCAGTGTCCAGGTTTGCGCTTGTTATGTTTATTTCTTCAGCATTATACGGCAGATGCGCAGATGCACATATAAGTATAAACGTGCATAATTATTTTTTTCTCGCGGGGAGGTTGTAAGCGTGTCGTAAGAGTCATACGAAGGCCTGAGTATGGAGCAGTCTAAAAAGCCCCGCTGTGAGTCTCATGGCGGCCACATCACGATGGAACTAATAAGACATATGTATACATCCTATTACCCCCACCTTATTTTTTTTCTTGAAAGTGACGAGAGGAGCCTGCATGCATGTCTTTAAGTGGTGAGGATGGCCAAATAGAGGAAAATAAAAACGCTCGATTGCTCCTGAAAAGAAGGAGCAGGGGGATAACAATTGCATTCCAATATTGTTCTTTTTTTTCCCCTTCCCCCCCCCCTATTCCTGGGGAGGATGTCGACAGTCTTCACTTAAAGAAGTCCAACCTGTTGTTGGGGGGAGGGGGTGGGCGTACACACACACGCACATCTTATGAAAAAAAAATGAACAAAAAAGTCAAAACATAGCACAAGGGAGAAAGCAAATGTAATGAGTGGCGTTATAAAATCCGTGTGTGCTTGTGTGGGGCTGGGTTTGCACTTTTTCCCCCTATTTTTATCACGTTTCACCTCTCCTGGTTACAACTACGACTGTTTTCTTTCTGGAGGGGGGAGTATGCTTGCTGTGTTTTCTGCTTATTCACCCCTGATGCCGCGGCCTTTGCCGCCCGCCGCGAGCGCTGCCTGCCCCCCGTCGAGACGCTCACACGTACTTCTTTCTTTCTCTGAATTGCTCTACTGGATGTGTCATCGTGTCTCTCCGTTGCTTCGCTTGAAGCTCCGTGTGTGCAGGGGGGCGGGGGGAGAGGGGCAGGAACTCTACAACGAAGGGGAGGGAGAGACGTCACCAGGAAAAAGTGGTTCCCCGTCACCAACGTACCATACATACAAGGCTCGAAGTGGGGGGTGGCGTGATGGCACATATCGATTTTAGGAAGGCGGCTGTGGTTGGTGTGGATGACCTTGTCCTGCTTCCGCAGCTTTCCGACAGGGCCATCATGGAGAACCTCAAGTTGCGCCACAGCAAAGATGTTATCTACACGAGTATTGGCCCGGTTTTGTTAAGTGTGAATCCGTTCAAAAAGATTCCAAACTTGTACAGTGAGGAGCGCATCGCCTTCTTTCGGGGTGGCGGAAAGAGTAACGGGACGGTGGTTGGGAGCAGCCATGGCGGGCCCCACGTGTTTGGTTTGGCGGAGGAGACCTACCGCACCATGGTTGCGGAGGAGGAGAATCAATGCGTCATCATCTCAGGGGAGTCGGGGGCGGGAAAGACGGAGGCGTCAAAGCAGATTATGCAGTACGTCTCCGCAGTCTCGGGTAACACGGCGGAAATGCAGCGTGTAAAACGGATCATTTTGGTGTCTAATCCCTTACTGGAGGCCTTTGGCAACGCAAAGACTGTACGGAATGACAACAGTTCTCGTTTTGGGAAGTTCTTTGAAATATTTTTTGATCGAATGGGTGGTCCTGTTGGCGGACGCATGTCGAACTTTCTTCTTGAGAAGTCACGGGTAGTTGGCCAGCAGAAAGGAGAGCGGAGCTTCCATGTTTTTTACCAGTTATGTCACGGGGCTGCTCCGGCGCTACGTGATAGGCTGCGGCTACTGCCCCCCGGCGACTTCTTCTACCTGAACCAGGGCGGCACGCTGGAGTGTGAAGGCATTGACGAAAGGAAGGCATGGGCGGAGACGCTGGCGGCAATGAACGCAATGTCGATTTCAATGGCGGATCAACAGTCCATCTTCGAGACCCTCGCCCTCATCCTGCACCTTGGGCAGCTGCAGTTTGCGTCGTCCGCGGCAGGCCGTGAAGACGCTGCGTTGCTGGTTTCAAATAGGGATGAACTGGATTTTTGCGCCATGCTCTTGGGCGTAGACGCGGCTGCGCTGGAGCGGGCCCTCACATGGAAGCGGCTGGAAATGGGCGCAAGCGAGGTAGTCAACGTCCCTCTTGACATGCAGCAGTGCCGAAATGCCCGTGACGCTATTGCAAAGACACTATACCACCACTTGTTTGACTTTGTCGTGCAGTCGGTGAATGTGGCTCTCGGGGAGAAATCGCACGATTTGATGCTCGGCGTTCTTGACATTTACGGATTTGAGATCTTTGAAAAGAACGGGTTTGAGCAGTTCTGCATTAACTACGTCAATGAAAAACTGCAGCAGATCTTCATAGAGTTAACTTTGAAGGTGGAGCAAGAGGAATATGTGCGGGAGCAGATTCCATGGGAGGAGATCAGGTATTTCAACAACAAGGTTGTATGCGACCTCATTGAGGGGACTCAGCCGCCCGGGCTGTTTGCCATCATTGATGATGTGTGTGCGACGATGGCGAAGGAAAAGGAGTCCGTCGCCGACATCAAGATGCTTGACAAACTAGACGCCGTACACTCCGGCAACCCCCACTTCAACAGGACAGAACGAGGGTTTCGTGTCCAGCACTACGCAGGAGATGTGCAGTACAACGCGGAGGGCTTCACAACCCGCAACAAGGACCTCCTTAGTGTTGACATCGCATCGATGCTTGGCTCTTGCTCTAACCGTTTTTTGCTAACACTCCTCGCGGAGACCATTGCGGGTGTTTCACAAGGTGGCACCGGTGGACGGAACACACGTGTGACGACCACAGGACTTAAGATGCGACAACAGGCAGCAAATCTTGTCAAGACGCTGATGGGGTGCAACCCACACTACGTGCGCACCATCAAATCAAACGACGAGAAGCGCCCCGGTTTCATGGATGATGCCCGAGTTATGCACCAGGTGAAATACTTGGGCCTCCTCGAAAACGTTCGCGTTCGTCGCGCGGGATACAGCTATCGGCAATACTTCAATAAGTTTCTCCGGTGCTTCAAATTTCTTAGCCCGGAGACGTTTCCACGCCCCTTCAAGGGCTCCGACCGTGATGCTTGTTCTGCCATTCTGCGTAGTGTCGGTGATGCCTTACCGCAGGGCTCCTGGCAGCTGGGCCAGCATAAGTTGTTTATTCGACAGCCACAGCATCTGTTCTTACTTGAGGACCTCCGTGAGGCCGCGCTTGACAATATTGTCTTGAAGATTCAACGCGCTTGGTGCCGATATCAGCAGAATAAGGATGGCATTCTCCTTAAGGCGTGTCTGGGGCGCATGTATTCCAAGGCCGGGAAGGCACGACGGGCGGACAGCGTATTTCGCCCCTTCTCCGGCGATTACCTTGACTATCGCAACAAACTTCAGCAGCTTCACCCATACGTGGAGTTTGACCCCATTGGGAGTGCATGGAAGGAGTTCTGGACCGATGCGGGGCAGCGCTATTATCATAATCCGATTCTCCAACGGACTCAATGGGAACGCCCAAGGGAGATGTCTCCGCAGAGAATTGTTTTTACTGCCCTTGTGGAGCGGGTTGTCGATCATCAGAAGGCTTTACTTGAGAAAGAATTTTGCATTATAACGGATTTGGCCGTTTACCTGATACAAGAACGCTTGGAAACTGTGGCACAGCCGCCAGCGAAGCCCACTAAAAGGAATATTCGCCCGGTACCGCGTACAACTTCTACAGTGACGAGGTACATTCTTCAGAAGCGACTGGATTTGCGCCTGTTATCGGGGATTTCTGTCACCACGCACGCGGATACGGTTCTTGTGCTGCATTTTTACCAACCCACTGTCCCGTACCGCTCGATTGTAACGAGCTCACCATCAGCAAAAAATAAACGGACTCATCTGTGCGAGTGTTGCGGGGGAAAACTGTCACCGGCAGCGAAGAGGCAGAATTGTCCTGGGTGCGGACGCCTTTGCTGTGTGAAAAATTGTTTGCAGTACAGTCGGCCGCTCCCTATGCTGCTCGGACACAGCAAACCGGTACGGGTGTGCCCTAGCTGTGTGCACGGCGACCCTTTTGAACCGGTTGAGGATGTGGTGTTAATGACTTCCATGAAGACAGAGATCGCGGCCCTGTTAAGAAAGTGGTATCGAATTTTGATGGGGAACAAAATGCCAATAACGATAAGCGACTCCCTCGCATACCATCTATTTGGTGAGAACCAGCAGTGGATCCTCACATCAACAGCTTCGGCTTCCATTTCTGAAACGATACTCATCTCGGCTGGCCCATTTGCCCTTGCGGTGAGCTCGCCGTTGGGTATTCCCCAAGAAATGATTCAGGCGATTGAAGCTGCACGGGAGCAGCGACGCGTCGCGGCAGCGGAACGACGCAGGAATGAAGAAGAGGAGGAACGGGCGCGCGAGGTGGTCCGCGAGAGGGAGCGTGAGGAGGAGCATCGTCGTGTTGTGGAAGAGCGCAAAAGGGCGAGAGCCGCAGCAGAGGCGCGGCAAGAAGCGGAGCGGCTGCAGCGCGAGCAAGCTATTCGCGCCCAGCGAAAAGAATCGGCAAGAATTGTCGCGGAACGAGCTACACGGTATCAATAATTCTGACAAGCGAGATAATCTGCGTTTTTGGCAATGTGGTGTTTTTAACGCCTCTACAACTTCAATTTTGCCCCTCGTCAGAAGTCTTGTTTGGTTTTGTGGGTGGTATTGTTGCTGTTTTTGTCATGTGCCGTGATTCCCCTTCTTTTTTTGTGTGTGTTAGTGTTGACGGTGTCTCAACCTCCCTCGTCATATGCGTATGAGTGTTGTTGCGGACCGCTCTCTGCTTTTGTCTCTCTCACTCTCTGCGTATTTGTGCTTGTGTGTGTGTGTGTGTGTCTATTCCCTCTGCAGCTGCACTGATGATGGGATCATCGGCGTTGGTGGAGCAGGAGAGCGAAACTGCCATGCACGCCCGAGTTGAACTGCTGCAGCGGGAGCTCCTTAGGAAGCAGTCGGAAATTGACTCTTTCCGTGCCCTCTCAGCAGAGAACAAGTACCTGCGAGAAAAGCTCATGGCGCTCCAGGACCGGGTGCATCTGCTGACGGCAAACTGGACAGAGCCCGCCACTGGCGATGGCATCTCACTCCGGGCACAGCTTCTGGTGTACCAGCGGCACAGCCGTGTGCTTCAGGACGAACTGGATCGCAAGGAAGAGTCCATCGCTGAGCTGCGTGGGCAAGTAGAGCAGGCGGAGGATGAACTCGTTGCTTCTAAACGACGCTGCGGCATTCTTTTTGAACGCCTCTGTGCGGTTGGTGCAGTATCGCCCGCCAACAACAACGAGGAGGCAGTGAACGGTGGAATGTTGGGGTCGGGCGTTATGGATGAAGACGACCCAACGAGTTTTTTCTCACTTGTCCGCAAGCTCCACGGGGTTGAGATGGAACGGGACCTGCTGCAGGAGAAGTTTCTTTCCCTCCAAGAGGACCACGAAAGACGGGGGGTTCTTGTCACGTCGATGCGGCGTGAAAACGCCGCACTTCGTGCCTCTGTCTCGAAGCTCATACGGCATGTGCAGCTAGGGAGCGCCATGGAGAATGGTACAACCGTGCCACCAACGACGGCTGTGGAGGGACGGGATGACGTTGCTGTCGATGCCCGTCGAAAATTGTTGGCGTACCACGCACAGAAAGAAGTGAAAAGGACTGAGGCCACCCCCTCTGATGCGCAGGGCGGATGAGCGGCGATGCCTTTGCAATCGTCTTTAGTTTGCTTTCCTTTTGCTTTGGTGGCGGTCTCTCTTTCTGCCCTCTCTTTCTTAGCTGTTGCCACTTTGTGGTGGAAGTCTTCATTGGTCCATTGTCGTCTTTTCCCCCTTTGTCTCTCATCATGGTAGAGTTGTCATGGGAAGTAGTGGGATCCAGCTGACGTATTGCTGCTTGTTGCCTCTCTTTTTTTTCTTGCTGTTTTTTTGGGCTCTTTTGCGGTGAAGCGACCGGAGTAAGGAAGAAGTAGAGGCGAGGGAAAAGAGGTGGCGTGTGAGACAAGACGAATGTCAAACGATCCGTCGATGAACACTGCGCTGCTGAACTTCTGCACATCTGTCAGCGCGGGGTCGGGAAACGGAACTCGCGGCGCAGCCCCGCATCGCAACCCGGAGGAGTTGCAGTGGCTTAAGGAGGCGCTGGCGTCCGTTGAGGCGCCGGAGCGGCAGATCAAACGTCTTTTGGAAACTGTCTCACGCGATGAGGTCACGGAGGACGAGTGCGTCGCCGCGCTTGAGGAGCTGAGTGAGTTGGTTGAGGACGTCAATTGGGCTATTGAGTTCTCGCTCATGAGTGGTCACCGCGTCTTGCTGGAGCTGCTGCGCAGGGAACAGCTGGCGCCGAAAAGCGAGCAGGTTCGTCAGGCGGCGGCGATGGTCATTGCCCACTCTGCTCAGCTTAACGAGAGAGTGCAAAAGTGTTTTGAGGAGGCGCAATGGCAGGCGGTGCTGCTGCCATTGCTGCGAGAGGAGAAGTCTCCTGCTGCATTGGCCGCTCTCCTGCACAGCTGTAGCTGTCTTTGTCGTGAGTACGCCCCAAATGTCCTTCTTTTTAGCAAGGCCGGGGGAAACGAACTCATCGTTGCCATGTTGGCAGCGCATGGTTTGGAAGGAAGCAACGACAAGAAGATTCTTAAGCGGGTGCTGTTTCTCCTAAGTTATCTCGCGGACGTGCTCGATATCGCCACAGAAGATCTGCTTCGCTGCATCTCTGTGCATGCCGCGAACACGGATGAAGACGTGCAAACCTCTGTGGCGCAAGTCCTCATTGTCTGTGCCAAAAAATCCTGCGCCATTGTCAAGCGGGTGTTGAATGAGGTGGCGCCCGAGTGTCCCGCACGCTGGAGGAGCGCCTTGCTTGACGAGGACGACCCCAGGAAGCAGCTGGTACGTAAACTGGAGAAAGAGGACCACGACGGATAACGCGAGTAAGCGAGCAACAAAGACACAGGGCCAAAAGAAGTTTCCGTTGGCAGCCCGGGTTTATTATTATTATTACTATTATTATTGTTCAACAGTATAACCTGATTCATATATTGTTCCTGAAAAGGACGACTGGCGGTGTGCCCCAAGTGTTGGGTGCCAAGAGAGTGGAGTGGCTGCTTTGCCTGCTTCCTCTGCCCCTTCGTTCTGCGCCAGCTTGCACTCTCAACTTGTCCTCCCCACATTCTGTGTTTCTGCGTTGTCCCATTCTTCCTGCCAAGCTCCCTTTCAGAGCCTGTGCACACGCACGCAAGCATATTTGCTTGGGTCAAACAACGCAGAATATAGGACAAACATGCCAATGAAGCCCGTCGCGGTGGGGACACTTCCTGCAGACCTCATTGATGCCATTCGCGGCGGCGCCGTGACGCTTAAACAACTCCACGATGACATACTTTTGTTCCACGACGAGAAGGGAAGTGTTGAATGGCGCTGTACGCTTCAGCCGGGGGAGGTGTATTCGTACAGACACCAACAGACAGGTGCCAGCGGGTCTGCGCAAGTCTCCCGTTTTACCGCTGTGCAGAAGGCAACGACGCGACCGGAGGAGGAGGAGGAGGAGAAGAGAGCACCAACAGCAAGTGCAGCAGAGGACACGCATCCACCGCCTCTGCATAGAGCCGCGACGGCAACTACTAAATCCTCCGCCGTCGTACAGCAGCATCGTTCCCTGGCGATTAAAATTGCACATCTCTTAGCGCCGGCACCCAGAGATCATCGAGATCTCCTTCGCTCCTTTGCGGCTGAGAACGGAGACGCATTGAGTGCTGTGCTGGGTGTTATCACAGTGCCCAATCGCCGTGGGCAGCGCGAGCTCGCGGAGGCCGGTTACGAACTCATAGACATCGAATACTACAATTCCAAAGCGGTTAAACAGCAGGTGGCAAATCTGGCCCTTCCAAAAGTTGCGCACAACAAAGCTCTTTTGGATCGTTTTGCCTTATATGCAGACCGGGACGTGATGCTTGCAACCTGTTCAAGAGGCATCATGGCAGGACTCGGAAGCTCCAAGCGAAAGCGGGACGAGGACAATGATTCAGAGGATGTAGCAAGCGACGAGGGCGCGCCAGGACGACGGGCGGAGGAACCCGCGCAGGAGGCCGCAATGACGCTCTTCACCTCCATGGATCAGAGCGGCATTCGATGGACGGATGGTGACCTCGCCAAGGGGCAGTGGGTGCTGTCCTCTGCGGCAAAGGTGGTGTTGGACCGACGACAGCGAGTAGACACCGCGGTGGGCTCCGGAGAGCAGCGGACGCTAAGGCCCATGCCAATTGTAGACGCGTCACAGCTTGTTGCTGCGCAAGGCGACTATGCCATTTTGCGAAAGGAGTACATTGATGTGTATGGCATGTTGAAGCGTCTGGAGAATGTATCTGAGGCGGCAAGGGGGTGGTGCCAGTCCAACGCTAATCGTATATCGGGGGAGCTTCGTGAGGAGATGCAGCGGTGGTTTGCCGCTCAGGAGCATCCCTGGACGACTCTCATTGCCTCGTTCAACAACCTCCATAAGGCGCTCTACCAACTGAAACGGGAAATTGAAGACTATGTGAACCTGCGCGAATGGGGTGTCTTGAGTTGACTGGAACTGCTCTGTTTCATGCTTTGTTTCCTTCGAAAAGAGAGAGAAAAAGTAAAAAAAAACAATAAAAAAAAAGAGAGGCCGCCGTCCTCCAGCAGAAAAGTTTGCACGAAGTAAAAGGGAGAAGCTCACTCTGGGGAGTGTGAGAATGTGGTGTGGGTCTATGCACGTAATGAGGTTTTTTTTCTACGCCTTCTATACCCTCTCCTGTGTTGCTGTCGTCGCGTAGTGTTGAGTCCGCTTAGTTGCACGCAAGGACAAGGATGACTTCATCGGAGGCCCATCGGTTGACATCACCCCCAACCCCGCTCGGGGCCGAGCTGGATCAGGAGCTCAATCCTCAACGTGCTAGCGAACTTACTTTGCAGCCGCCGCGGTCGTCGTCGTGCGAAAAAGACGACATGCACGAAGACCACATTAGCTTTCTCCGCACCGTGAATGCCTTCCGCTCCTACAGGAGTCGGGCACTGGGCGCTCGGGAGATGCGGTTAAACAACTTCATGCGCTTTCATCAGCAGCATCAGCAAACTCTATGTCTTGACTTGGATCGTATGTTCAGTACCTACCTCGATTGCATTGAGAGCAACAGTCGCTTTTTTGAATCTATCTGTAACGCATCCACGGAACTCTTTGATTCTTACTGGCCTACGGGCACCACGGTGCGGGAAGAGGATGTCCCGGGGCCCACCCCGCTAGATATTGACAAAGTATTTACGACACTCCGTCAGTTTGTACGGGACTGGTCAGCAGAGGGCGCCCCAGAACGGAACTCTGTGTACCTGCCGATTCTCACTACACTAGAGGCTTCCTACCCCGATCGCGCAGCAAGAGCGGGCGTTAAAATTCTTGTCCCCGGCGCTGGTTTGTGCCGTCTCTCCGTTGAACTCGCTCTGCGTGGGTTTTCCGCGCAGGCAAATGAGTTTAGTTATCACATGCTTATCGCAGGGCACTACATTCAGAATCATGTTGTTTCCTCTTGTCAGCACACTATCTACCCCTACGTGGACAACACTAGCAATCTTGTGAACCGAGAGGATCAGTTTGCGGATGTGCATATTCCTGACTTGTGCCCCTTTGAGGCTATTGATAACCTTCGTGCGGAGGAGCAGTATTTCTTTGGTGAGCTTTCCATGGTGGCGGGTGACTTCACAGAGGTTTATGCCAGGGAACATCAGCGCAAAAGCTGGAATGCCGTGGTCACTTGCTTCTTCATTGACACAGCGCACAACATTGTGGAATATATAGAGATTATTTACAACCTGCTTGTGCCAGGAGGGTACTGGGTGAATGTTGGGCCACTGCTATACCACTTTGCAGATTCCTCAGATGACGTGTCCATTGAACTCTCACTGGGGGAGGTTCTCACGGTGGCGCAGCGCATTGGATTTGTTCTTCTCCGCCAACCGGAGTTTATCGACACAACTTATACGAATAACCATCGAAGCATGAAGCAGCTCGTTTACAGATGTGCTTTTTTTACACTTCAGCGCCCGCTTACAGCCGACAAGGAGCGAGAGCAGCAGGATGGAAACCCCACTGCGACGAAGATCTAAAGAAGCAATAAAGAAAGACAAAAAACAACAAAAAACAGGCGTTGATCTGCACACTTATATATAAACCCACAACAATGTAGTGGAAAAAAAAGAAAGAATATATATATATATATATATATTTGGTAATGAAAGGGAAATGAGGGAGTGATTGCGTTTGAGCAAGCAATTGTCGAGAATGGCGGTGACAGAAGAAAATGGACGAAGAACGAAGAGTGCGCGGTGTATGCGACGCAAATGAGTTAAGCAGGTCGTTCCTTCGACGCTGAAGAGCCCTGTCACCGAAGCGAAGTCTGTTACTGGATTACTCTTATTGTCTGTCTCTTTGTTTCCCACTTCGCCGGTGTGTGCCCGGGGCATTGCTATTTACCAGAATTAATTCTGAGGAGTTGTCTGCATGAATAAACGCTGATTTTTGCCTCTTGGAATGTTCCTTTTGCCGTGGGTGTTTAACGGTGGCGCACGGGCAGTTGAGGGAAAGCGGGCCCCGTCGCGGAAGGAAGTAAGTAAGCGTGTGGTACTTGTGCTGATGGCTGGAGGCAATAGGAATGGGGTTACTTGGAAAAGGGGTTAATGGGTATAAAAAATTCAGTGAACTTATGTTATGTTTTCTTTGGGTGTTGAAGTCGCGTTTTCTCTGTCATCTTATCTCTCTCTCTTTTTTTTTCAAGAAGTTCCCCTGATCCTGGTCGTCATTCGTATTCTCTCCTCTTATTGAGCTTCCAGGCGACAGAAGCAAACGGTGACAAATACGACACGGAGCACACCATCACCGTGTGTGAATTTCGCCTTTCCCCCGGTCTGGTGCTTGTGTTGCCACTTTGCGACTTCCCTGCGTCCCATTGTGTTGGGTTCGTTGTAGCCGTGCACCCCTTTTTCATCCCTTTTTTCTTTCCTTCTTTCTTACTCTCCGCGGTCATCTGCCGGCGTGTTTCTAGACATACCCACAGCAGCCTGCCACGACACGAGCCTCATGGCACAACCCCAGAAAGGGGGCGACGGAGCGGCTATGGAAACTACTGGTGGGGGGCAAGCTCACGAGCCATCCGTACATCGCATTGTTTGTCTCAGTGAAATTGCCTCCACTGTCAGCCCACTTTACCGCTACTTTTCCTTTCCAGTTCGTCATAGTAAGAGTGCAAAAGAGCCTTACGTACCTCCTTGCATTCGCTGCCCGAATTGCAAAGGATGTCAGCTGCATTTGCAGTTCTGCAGCGGAGCCTACGGGATGCGACATGTTCTGGCGTGGATTCTCCGCAGGCAACCGCCAAAAGCGGGAAAACCTTGGGCCATCAAGCTGCATTGTGATACAGGAGAGAATGAGGACAACACCCTTTCCAGATGTTCTGTGTGTCGCTTCGAAGTGGGCCCTGCGGTTATCACAAATCACATCATTCATTGTTCGCGGGAGCAAACGAGGGAAACCGCGGAGCGAGGAGGGCGTACTGGCACCTTTGCCGGCATGGCATGCCCTCGGCCACTGAACTTTATTGATGTTTACTACAGCATCTTCCTTGCCACCACTCAGAAAGGAAGAGAGAAGAAAAAATTTAGGATTGTGCAGCGTACCGCAATGCGGGCCGTCGCAGCACAAGCAAGGGCACTCTGGGAAAAACTTACCTTCTCTCAAGAGAGGTATAGTAAGCAGAGGTCAGAAGAAATAAAAGCAAAGACTGGGGAAGCGGTTGGTCCTCGGCGTGTCCCAGTTGACTGGAGGTGCCCTTGGTTTTTCCTTTCACTTCTTCCGTGTGCTTTGGTGGGCAACGGAGGTATCACGTTTCGCTTGTGGCTTTGCGAGTTTGACCGCCACATGATCACTTCATACATCATTGAAGATGGAGACTTCTGGCGAGCTAAGCACACGTGCGCCTCGCGAAACGAAACGAATACTTCGGAGTGCGTTGACGCCACAGCCCCTGCCTCGCACCTCAATTGGGAGGGCGAAGTGAAGTGCCGGCGCTGCTACCCCCCCGAGTGCTCCTGGGGACTCATCTCCAGGCGCCACCGAGAAGAGCAAGATCCGAGGCTTACCATCCTGCGGGTACGTCGCGGATGTATCAAACGGGGGGTAACACGACGGGCGATGCAATGTCGTCATGGCGGCGATTGGGGCCCCGGCAGAAACGATGTGGCATGGGTTAATAAGCACAAAACACGTGCTCAGTTTATGGCGCTCTTGGTTGCATACTTGATGCGCACAACAGTCTGTGGACCGTACAGGCAGCGTCATATCACTTCAGCCCCTTCTTTGCCGTCTGGAGCCCCTTCAGAAGTGATCTTGGGCACCCTCTGACATATTAATTTAGCTTGTTGGTTTTTCGTTCATTCTTCTCGTTTTATTCATTCTTAACAGTTGCGAACGACGCAAACGAGCGTCAGCTCTGCCTTTTTATTTCTCACTTTTATCTTGAGGTCTTGCGCAGATACGCTCAAGGCTTTAATTGCCGTGTGTGTGTGTGTGCGTGTGCCTTCCCCCTTGGCATAAACGCGTGTTGCTAGTCCGCATGTGTGTGGGTCACAGTTTATAATTATATATATATATATAATTATTCTTCTTTGGGAGAGGGGCTTTTTTTTTGCTTGCGGCGCTAGGGGAGCTTCTCAGAGCCGGCCTACACTTTTCTGCTTGTTGTTGCTGTTTATGTGGGTGGGCCTCCTCCGTTCACCGCTGCTTCCAGCTTCATCATTTTCATCCCTTTGTTGTTGTTGTTTTTTGCTCCCTCCTCTTCGCCGCAGGGTGTTGCTCACGACGAGACGGCATGGATTCCTCCAGGAAACTGTCAAAGACAGTGCCGCAGGGGAACGCGGGGCGACGTTCCCTGATGCATGCGGAACCACCCAAAAATCATGGCGTTAGGCTCAGGCGCGCTGACGTAGAGGCGGCATTTGCGTTCTTCGATGTACAGAACAAAAAGGAATTAAAACCCCGCGACCTCAAGGCGCGCCTCACCGCCTTTTACCCCAACATGACGAACAAGGAATTGAAATTCCTCCTTGATGAGTCCACGGATGGCAGCTTCACTGTGGAGTCGCTTTGGAGCATCATCGACAACTACAACGGGATGCAGACCTCGACGCTGGCGGCGGAGAGCTTGACGTTTGACCCTGTGAGGGAGGCGTTCAAAATTTACGATCCGCAGGGTAGCGGTGTAGTTGATGTGGAGGTGTTGGCTGGCATCATGAAACGCATCGGATTCGGGGAGCTCTCGCAGGAGGAGATGGAGCTGATGATTCAAACTGCAGACTTTGATAAGGACGGAAACATCAACCTAGAAGACTTTCGTAATCTCTTGAAAATTGACAGGTAGAGGGCGGCTTAAAGAGAGTGCAAACTCACTACACACACATATATATATATATATATATATACATATATCTGATGCTCATGCGCTGAGATGGGAGGAAGCGCGAACGGACTCTCCCGTCCACCCTTCTACCTCTTTTCTTTTTTTGCCACTGCTGCTGCTGCTGCTGCTGCCTTCAGCTGTGTGCGCCCATGTATGGCATGTAACCGTTTTGAGAGGAATTGTGGGAGAACGCGGGCGAGAGAGTGTGGCACGCCCTCTGCCGTGCCTCTTTATCTGCCACATGTGAATCATCCAGCAGTACCACTGATGCCATTCCTACTACTATTTGGTTCAACTGGTTGGTGTTTTTCGCTTGCCGTGGAGGGGCAATCGGCAGCAGCAGAAGACACGAGAATCAAAAGTTTTTTGGTACGGGTTTGCCATTTTCTTTAGGTGCAAAACGTAAATAGAAGTAACAAGGGAAAAGCCGCCGACAAGTAAGGGCGAAGGAAACAAGAAAAGAAATCTAAATGGTCACGGAAAACCCAAAAAGCGACGTCTCCGTCGAGCAAGCTCTGCTAGAGGAGTTTCCGAACCTCCAATTACTCCCACAGACGAACCAGCTGAGGTTTCTCTTCACCATCATTCGCAACGAGAAGACGCCCCGTACCGACTTTGTGTTTTACTGCGAACGAATCATTCGCCTCGTAGTGGAGGCGGGACTCAATCTGATTCCTGTTGTGCCAGCGGATGTAATGACACCCACCGGCGTCGTCTACCACGGCTGCAAGCCTGATCCAAAGGGCATCATTGGCATCAGCATCCTTCGCGCCGGTGAGTCGATGGAACGCATTCTCCGTGAAACATGCCGCGGCATTCGCATCGGGAAGATTTTGGTTCAGCGAGACGAGAGAACAGTTGAAAAGTCTCCGGATGAGCGGTATCACTACAGCAAGATTCCAAAGGATGTGGCCGGTCGTCGTGTGTTGCTCCTCGATCCCATGATTGCATCGGGCGGCAGCGCCATTCGTGCCACGGAGATTCTGCTGGAGGACTACAACGTGAAGGAGGAGAACATGGTCTTCCTTAACCTTATCACCTGCCCAGAGGGGATCCGGCGGTATATGGGCAAATTTCCGAAGGTGCGGGTGGTGACTGCGGCAATCGATGGGGCTCTAAATGAGTCCAAGTACATCACCCCCGGACTTGGCGATTTTGGTGATCGCTACTTTGGGACACAAGACTAATACAGTTCTAGGTGTTCGTAGGAGGTAGAAAGCTGAGGTACTTCAATCTGTGCCCCCCCACCCCCCTCAGCTCTTTTTCTTTTTGTAGGTTGGCGGCAGTGAGGCTGTGGGGTCCGAACGAAGGAGGGAGCAAAGAAATAAAAATAAAAAATAATAGTAATAATAATGCTCCGCTAGTTTTGGCCATTTTTTACTTTTCTAGGGAATGCGGGTGACAAGAGATGTTATGAATGGCTGCTGTTGTCGACGCGTACGCAGGTCCGAAGCGTCAGTGCCTTCACGACATGGGTGTGTAAAAATACTTGATGTGCACACAACTACACAATTCCTGTACGTACACGGATTTTTTTTGTACATGGGCTACCGGTTTTATTTTCATCGACTTGGCTTTTCATTCTTTCCCTGGGTGGGATATGCATTTATTTATTTGCTCCCAACTCTCTTCTGTTTATTTATTCTTTTCTCAGCGTCTCCAACCCTTCCAAGTCTACGTTGTAAGGATGCAGCAATAAATAAATCTCCACTGTTTCACGGCCTTCTCTCTGCCTACTGCTCTTTATCATACCGTAGCCCGGACGACGAAGGAAGGAGAGAAGGGGTGTGCGCTGAAGTAGTACCAGGGAGTTACGACGATCCTGAACTCATAACTGAAAGGATTAGAATTAATATATATATATATATATTCTCAGGATTAAGATGAGTTACTTTGAGAGGCTTAATGTAAACGAAATTTTTTTCGCCAAAAAAAAAAGTCAGCTGTGGGAACTCTGCAGCCGATAACAATTCCTTGCAAAGAGGATGCTGCGAAGTGCTGAAAGCAGCAGTTTCACTGTTGCCACTGCCGCGTGAATTTACTGTGCTGTGTACAGTTGCAATGCCGTCTGTGCAGTGCCTTTGTCTTCCTTTCATTTTTTTCTTTGGTGTCTGTGCGTGTGTGCGGGGGGGGGGGATGATGATGGGCATTTTTGTTGCTGTTGGCCTTCTGCACTCCAAAGAGCAAGTGTGAGGGATCGACGACGACGACGACGACGACGACATGAGCAGCGCCCTGCCGCCCGAAGTTGCGGCTCAGGCTCAGGCGAGACGGGAATTGGCCGCCAACCTGGGGAAGTTGCAAAAACTGCTGCTGGCGCTCGCAAAGATGCTGCCTCTCGGAAGCGGTGCTCGTCCCGTGGAGGAGGTTTTGGCCTATTTGCAGAAGGAGGATGCCCCTCGTCTCGCCAGTCTGGTGGAGGACCTGAAGCAAGAGGTTCACGGGGCCGGCGATGTGAACGACGAGGAGGCGGCGAGGTGGAAGGAGCAAGGAGCCAAGGCCTACGAGATGGGGAAAACGGACGAAAGCGTGCTCATGTACACCCGTGGGGTGATGTATGCCAGTCAGGACGACACCCTAGCCTCAATCCTCTATAACCGCAGCACCGTCTTTTTGAACCAAGCACGCCTTCTGGAGGCGCTGGCAGACGCCCATGTGGCCTTCACCTTAATGCCAAATAACTGGAAGGCATTGGAGCGTCGTGGTGTGTGCTTGCAAAAGTTGGGATTTGAGGAAGAGGGTAAAGCAGATATTCACGCAGCAGATACTGTAAGTGTGGAATCCGCAAATACAGCCAAGGTGATCGCAAACATTTTACATGTTGATGGTGGCAGGTGCGAAGATGGGGCAATGACCTTACTGGGAGGAGGGGTGTCTTCCCCTCATCCGAATAATACCACGTACAACGACAACTTGAAAGGGGTAGAGGCAAGAATTCGTTTGGAGCCTGGAGCAATTTTCACGGAAACACCCGTTGTCCATGCGTTATATGATGATCATTGGGGTATACGCTGTAGCTACTGCTTACGCGTGACACAAGCCTTGTATCCTGGAACTGCCTATCGTGAAAAAGGAAAGTTGTCTCGAGGACTCTTTTGTAGCGAAGCGTGTGCCCGCCTCTGTTGGGAACGCTATGGTCAATACGAGAGCGCAAACCCCTTCTTTCAAATATGCCCGATCGATGCCCTGGTTGCAAGTCGTATGTTGTGTTCTGAAGATGCAGTCTTACGGTGTCAGTCGCTTCGTGGGGACTTTACAGGTGAGTTGTACCCTGTGGCTGTCATTGGGGGCTATGAAACTGCTGTGAGCCTCTCTGCACTCTTGCTAGACGCAGTGCGTGTAAAGGACGCGGATCACCTGCGGTTTGCCCAGCGTCAAGTCTTATTGTGCAGCTTCGAGATAAAGTTCTACGCGGGGTCACAGGTTGCGATAGATCCGGAAACTCGAGAGGCGCTTATTGCTGAGTCGCGACCGATACCCGTCGGGAAGGCGCTGTATGCGTCTGCCGCACAGTATCGTCACTCTTGTGACCCAAACTGTTTTGCCTCATTTGTAGGGAATCCGCTTGGCTGCTCGCTTTATCTCGCCATTCGTGCCATACGACCTGTCCGTGCGGGCGAGGAGCTTACCATTGCCTACCATAACATGACAACATACAAGGCCGTGAGCGCTCAGTTCCGGCGCCGTGCCCTTGCTGAACGCTGTGGCTTCATATGTAACTGCAAGGCATGTCTTGAAAACAAAGATGAACGTGTGACCGTCGAAAAGAAGGGTTATTACATTCAGGCAAGTGATTTGTATCAAAAAGGTTGTCGTTTGATTCGTGAAGGCCAGTATGATGTTGCTGTCACGGTTCTGTCACAGAGCTATACTATTGCCATGGAGCAATTGTGCCCTCCGCCCCGACCCCCACAGTCCATGATTCCAAAAACGCACATGGCTCTTGCGAGAGCATTTAATCACCTAAAGGATAACAAGAAATGTGTGGAGCACCTGCTTGCCAAGATAGAGTTGGACCGGCAACTCTACGGTGTAACACATTTGGAGTTTATAGACGATTACATTCGTCTTGCTTACTTTGCACCCACCGAGCAGGAGAGGGGGGAATTTGCGCAACAAGCGAAGTCCCTTCTGTCTCGCTTCTATGCCCCATCGAAGGAGCTACTTGCACAAATGGGTCGAGTAGATTTGTTTGTGGCACGAACATGGTCTTAACTCGCCGCGTTTCCTCTGGATTCCGGTTTCTTCTGCCTCCATCTCGTTTGCTTTGCCACTGGAAGCGAGTGTGGGGGATGTTGCACTTGTTCATTTGAAGTATTTCTGCGGCTGTGAAGGACGGTTACCTTTGTCGTGAGATGTCCAGATTTGTACGGAATTGCAGGTTGTTGTTCTTGTTGTTTTGCTCTATTTGCTTACTTCCTTGCGGTGTTCCATCCGCCTTTGTTTTCTTTTTTGCAACTTCTCTATCTTGTTCCCTTTCCCTCTCTCTCTCTCTCTGTGTGTGTGTGTGTGTACGTGCTGTTGGCTTTTTTACATGCATGCATTGGCACGCTCCTCTAAATATATTATACAATCACGAAAGGAAGAACAAAAAAACTGAGACACACACACACACACACTTACAGGAAGATAAAAGTATATATATATATATATATATATATTGGGAGGGAGGAGGCGGAAGAGAAGCAGTAGTCCGAAATGTTTCGTCCCTTTCGCGTCTTCGGGGTGTCCCTCCTTGTTGGTGGTGTGCTGGACACACCGGGGCGGTTTTGCGCCATGGGTGGTGGGAATAACAATAATACCAATAACGATAACCGCAACAAGGATGGAAGAAATGGCAAAGAGGGCATGGGGGACGCGACGCCGCCGAAGAGCTCCACGTCCTCCACGTCTAGCCTTCTCTCTGGGAAGCGTCACCCGAAGGGGTTTGAGGCGTTTTATTCAAAATACATTTTGGGGAAGATGCCATTTGCGCGTGTTCCCGCGGAATCCGTCAAGCGCGCTTACACCATGTCTCCTGAGGAGCGCATTTTGACGATGAATTTGGCGGCCAAGGCTCTCAAGTGGAAACGCATACGCCGGATAGGAATTATTTGCTTTCTTCTGTCGGCGATTGCCGTGGCCAGAATGTATGTTGCGAGGTCGTACATTGTTGGGGACATCAATAACTACGCGGCAGTCGCCGTAGATTTGTCGAAGCATACGGCGGCATTTCTTGACGAAAAAGGAAGGTATCTGGGTGTGCGCAACTTTGTGGATTATAGGGCCTTTGAAGCCTCGTGTGACAAGGACATGGATATTTTTGTTTTATTTCATACCTATTATCCCTGGGTTCCCATGTTGCTTCTGTGTCTCCTACCTCTTCTGGCGGCGACCAACTCGAACTTTAGTCGTTCGGCAAAAATGGCGTCTGCTGTGGCGGAAAAGAGTCGATTCAATTTTAAACGCGAAATCTCCGTCTCTACTCGTCTAGGGGATGTTGCCGGCTTAACTGAGGCAAAGCATGAGGTGGTGGAGGTGATTGACTTCTTGAAGAGTCCCGCCCGATACTGGGCGTTGGGGGCAAAGCTCCCAAAAGGCGTCCTCTTGGATGGTCCTCCTGGTGTGGGGAAAACACTTTTGGCAAAGGCAATCGCGGGAGAGGCGATGGTGCCGTTTCTTAGCTGCTCAGGAAGTGAGTTTGAGGAGGTCTACGTCGGGGTTGGGGCACAGCGGGTGCGGGAACTTTTTCGTCAGGCGCACGAGCACAAACCTTGCGTTGTATTTGTGGATGAGATTGATGCCTTTGGGCGGAAGCGCAAGTCAGAGACTGGAGGTGGAAGCTCGAGAAGTACGTTGAATGCTTTTCTCTCGGAGCTGGACGGGTTTAAGGACGCCACCGGGATAATGGTTCTTGCGGCCACCAATCGTGCCGATATTCTAGACAACGCCCTCACCCGATCGGGGCGGTTTGATAGGAAAATAACCCTGGAAAAACCCTCCTACAAGGATCGAGAGGCGATTGCGGAAGTTCATTTAAACCCATTGAAATTGGAGGCGTCTAGCAACATTCACGAGTACGCGCGGATTGTGGCTGCACTGACGCCAGGGTGCAGCGGGGCGGATATTTTTAACATTTGCAACGAGGCTGCCATTCATGCCGCGCGTGAGAAGAAGGAATACGTCTCGCAACACCATTTTCATCAGGCGGTGGAGCGTGTGTTGGTTGGATTGGAGCGGAGTGCGGTGAAGTTAAGCGAGACGGAGCGGGAACGCATAGCATTTCACGAGGCTGGCGTTGTTGTGCTACACTGGTTCCAGGAAAAGACAGATCCTGTTGTCAAGACTACGATTCTTCCCCGCGGCCGTCACCGCACGGGCGTCACGCAACGGCTACCGCAAACCGCGTTCATTTCCACTCAGGAGCAGTTGATGCAGAATCTAGTGGCGCAGTTGGGCGGATACGTGGCGGAGGAGTACTTTTTTCAAGATGTCTCCACCAGCGCCGCCGAGGACGTGCAGTCTGCGACAAATAAGGCTCGGCATTTTGTCTGCACGTACGGCATGGACCCGGAAACCATTGGACACTTTGGATACCAATTGGATCAAGAAGACAGTATTCAAAAGCCATTTGGTCCCGTGAAGGAAGATGTCGTGGACCAGTCGGTTCACAGACTTTTGGAAGCGGCCTTGGAAAGAGCACGATCGATTTTACTGCAGTACCTTGATAAGACCCGCGTGGTGGCTGGACTTTTGATGCGGCAGGAAACACTCACCGCACATGAACTCTGGCTCGTCCTCGGGGACCGCCCCGTTATGACAAGAGAATTCCGGGCGTATCTTGAAAGCTGACAACCTGTTCAACAACATTCATGCAAATTTTATATATGCATATATATAAATATATACATTCTACATTTATGTATAACGTGCGTGTTGTGGCTTTGCATTTTTCCCTGCTAGTCACAGACTTTGTGTTTCCGACTTTGTGCCAAGGGGGGGAAAAAAACCAAACACATTTTCCTCTTTTGCACCAAACACGTTCACTCGTTTATTTGGTGATGCGTTTTTTTTTCTTTTTCTATTTGCACATTTTTTCCTTCAAAGGAAACACGCAAGAATGACAACGGCGGGAAAAGTACGCCGATCGGGACTCGAACCCGAGACCTTCGCCGTGTTAAAGCGACGTCATAACCACCTAGACCATCAGCGCTC